>NC_056745.1:1275601963-1275741963 GCF_019279795.1 Protopterus annectens
GAAATACCTGCCAAATCTTCCTTTCCCTGGAGGTCTGAAGAAAGATAAACAATGTATTTCTTACTTTTAATTTGATGTGTAAACTTATATACACCAGCTGGAAAGACTTTGTCATGAAAATTATGCATCCTGTACCATAGCACCTACATACTCTCTGTAATTTATCATCCTGCCTAGACTCACCAGCTTGGTACCCTCACTTTTTACATTTATCTTTGTAGACCTTTGCAAGTTGCACTGTTAATACACAGTACCAAACTGTCACCTTTTAGATCGATGCTGTTTGGGAATATGGTGCAAATCAACAGCAGAACATGAAGTCCAGTACTTGTGTGAAATTGCTGAACAGGGCCAACAGTCTGCTGCACAAATATCATCCAAGGAGACATCATCTATATAGTAGCTGAAGTAATCTATACAGAGTGTGCCTTGGGTCAGCTATGCTGTACTTGCAAACCACAAAAATACATAAATAAATAAATGAATAAATAAATAAATAAATAAATAAATAAATAAATGTCCTTGTCAAATGATATAAATACTTGGTTATCTTTCCCAAACTCCTTAGTTACCTGTGAGCATACATGGAACATAAGGGCTTTCTCCATAGCTGGAATGCCAAACCAAAAAAGAAGAATAGATGGGCTAAAGTTGCATTTAGTGACTAATGGTACTGCAATATGGAGATTTCTGTGCATGGCAGACATGTTTTATAAAAGATTAGAAGATTAAATATGAGAATTATTTGAATTAAAGGTTTGCTATTCTTTTGGCTTAAATAACTACCACTAGAAAGGTGGTATTCTAGGGCAAAAACTTGAATACAGAGGGAATATTTTCAGTTTTGACAAAATAAAATAAATATTCCCTGGATAAGAATAGGGTCTTTAAGAGCACTAAGAAGAAAAATATGTCTCAGAAAGGCCTTGCCTATCTTAAGTGAATCAAGGTTCAGAATTCCTCCCAATGTGATGTTACAATTAACTCCTAAATGAATATAAATGCTTAAATGATTAACAACCAAAACAAAAAAGTTTTAGCAATAGATTAGATAGATAAATTGTGAAAGGATCAACCTACTTTGGAGAAGGCATACAATAAAAAGAGTATCTACGTTTCTCAATATGTCCTTTGAGCTGAAGACTTGCAGAAAGCCTGTGAACAGATGTCATACTTTCTGAGAAGTCCTAAGGATATTCTTCTAGCAGATCTGGGAACTCATCTTGTTCATTTGAGGACATGAAGATTTGGCTGCATCTTATCTGAGGGATGGATCAAATTATGTTTATGAAAAGGCATTGTAATAGGGAAAACTATGGCATAATATCCAAGAATCAGGACCCATATTTGACTGGACAAGTGAAGTTCAATTAATATTGCTATGGCTATGAAGCATTTGGGTTTCAAATGGAACCTGAACATCAAGAGAAGTGGAGGAAAGGCATAAAACGTTTCTTCTGACCCAGGCACATCCCAATATTCTGGGAGCTACCACTAAGTGATGAATCACAAAAGTTATTTTCTAACATTTGGATTGGGAGGTAGAGAACACACACATACTGGGAATGATTAGCCTTGGGTAGGGGAAGATATGGGACCATTTGTCAGGAAAAATAGATTTATGTTCAGTCTGCCTTTTAGGGTGTTGGGTTCTCTCAGAAAATCACAGTCAGAAAAGATAGGTTCAAATGATTGATACATTTGCAGAATCACACAGTTTTCTGCACAATTACAATACTTAAGTGGTCATGGTTGTTGATGTACAGGAATGCCACCATATCATCTGATCAAATGGATATTTGACATTTAAATTTAGTGCCTAGGGGAAATAATAGCTCCCTACATGTATCCAAAGCATTGACATGAATGTTTGATTCCATTTTGCACCAAATCTGTTTGAAGTGTTAAAATTTACATACCTTCCTTTATAGGCAAGAGAAATCTGTAACCAGTGTATAATTTTGTTTTATTTGTATTCATTTGTAAGCTCAACTGGACACAAGTGCCCCTTTTCAGAGTGATTTCACAACTCTGTCTGGTTAATTGCCTTGACAGAATTATAGGTTACACAAATGGAGGTGAAGGCAGTTAAACCTCTTCTGGGGATCATAGGAAGTAACTTAACAGCTCAGAGCCAGAATAGTCTGGCATACAGAATGGGATGCACCAAGGATATATCTATTAAAAGATTTGCTGTCAGAAGCCATCAGAATATGTGTCTACTGCAAGGCGATGAAATCTTTATCAGCATTCACAGGGTTCCAGAGTTAAACCTATTTTGCTCACAATATTGTGAGTGCTCTAAACTATATTGCATACCTTACATGGAGAAGCATTAGAATGGTAGATACCAATAGTCCAGAGCTTGCTAGTAGGAGGAAAATATAACCAACTTTTTCTAAACTATCTTGGAAATTATGGACAGAATATCCATCACCTTTTCTAATTAATATGCCTGACAGCACTGGGCATCTAAGAACGAATGCCAAAAGCCAAGATCTATAACTAATCATTTGTAGTTTATCATGAATTACAGTGATCCACTAGGAGTAGATAGTTTACAGCAGATAGGCTCTTTGCAGCACCAAACTCTCTCAGTTAATTGCCATGAGGAGCCTGTGGTGTCCAGTTAATACCCCACTGCTTCCACAAAATAATGTGATGTCCCCCATTATCCTAGGTCAGTAACTAAAGAGCTTCATTCCTCACTACTGACACCAATGTGAGACTGCCACTTAAACAGGAGTAATATTTCACAATTGTCCCCTAAAAGTACAACAGGAACATGCTCTATAGTCTGGGACCAGACTGTATACGTCTGTCTACCCCTAATTATACTCTTCAGAGTAATGTGTCCCAGTTTAAGACCTTGGATACACTCACATGTAAATAAATTAAATCTCACACATCCAAATACTTCTGGGAAAGCCTGACACAGATTTCCAGCTGTGTCCCCTCCCCAAAATAATACATCTGCCACCAATCAGAGTGTCTTTATGCCACATTAAATGGGTGTCCAGTTATGAAAGTTAAATATTAAAACAAATTATAGCAAATGACCTAAGCAGCCAGGCTTTCAGAGTGGCCCAGGCATTTATCAAGGCAAGTATAAGCACTCTCCAACCACTAAAGAAAAAGCACTCTCTAATCACTAAAGAAAAACACTGATTGCCCTGCCACAATGTAAGTTAATAAAAGTATTTAATTAGTAAAATGATTAACAATATAAAACAGTAATTTCCAATAAACAAACATAACTCAATCACAAGGAAAATAAAATCAATATTGAAGGATAGAAATCCAACATTTAGAAAAACTCTAACTGATTAGTTATAATTATCCAAGCTAACTAAAGAATACTGTCTCTTATCTAAACTAAATTATTTCAACAGAGCAAATGCAGGCTTACAGTTCTTGGTGAGTCCTTTTGGGTATCCACTGCACAGTACATTTGTAAACAACTCACAACTGTCTGTTAACTGACAACTAATTTTTGTAACTACCAACTGACAAATGCAATTTATTGTTAACTGTCTTCAGCAGACTCTTTTATAGACTAGTCCAACTGTGACAACTGATCTGGTTCTAATTTTCATTTCATATTTTGAAAATCAACCAATAGCTGTTTACTACTAAAGTTCCATCCTGTCTTTCAGCTTCTGACAGTAACACATAACAACTGTCAACATTCCAATGACACCATCTGCATATCAGCTGAATCTGAGGCAATTTGCCTTTAGAATCTTTCTTCACAAACATGCACAGTTAGAAATCTAAAAGGATACTGTTCAAGTCTTTAAAACATGCTGTACAAACATATTATAAATCAACATGTAAGAACTTATTTGCAATATCATAGTTAGTCATGCTGGCATGTAATACACAGGTTAATCTAAAATTATGTACAAAACTTCAGACAGACATGCTAGCACAAATGACAGTGTCTAATTTCTTCACAGTGCCAATCATTTTGATAAGGGAAATGCTTGTTTCCCTGATATTTAATGACTGCTGCTACTTCAGCAGTGCAACCTTTTGTCCCCCTTAGCATGCTTCCAGTTGGTAACATGTTATTTTGCTTTTGCTCTATTTGTTCCAGATCTCTGCACACATTAGCAGCCCCCCATGTGACCACCCTTAACAGAGGGTAGGGGCATGTGGAGACAAAGGATAATCAGTCAGTATCCTCCTAGAAGAGGGTTTTGCAGGAAGTGCAGGAAGGAGAAGTTGAGACCAATGTGTAGGATGCTGAATGGTCCTAAAAGTCAGCAGTGTCAAATATGCTGTCATGAGTGCCAAGGCTTTTTTCTACAAGGCCTACCCAAGTACTCTGACTCTTTTATTGGTAGGCTGGGTCAGAGAATGAGAAATCATCACATTCTTGACTCAGACCCTAAGATGACCATAACATCTCACCCCTCATACATTCATAGTCTGGTGATCATTCCAAGACTTAGCCTCCAATTGGGCTTAAAAAACAATCTGCCCATACCAGTACAGACTTTTGTTTTCCAGGAAAGGCATACTAATTCTCCCTCCCAGCTCTATCAGACACCAAGCTGCTAGCAAAGCAAAGGTCACTTGGGTCATAGTATTGGATTTAGCCTTCATTGCCACTGAGCTGGCTATATTGCTTCCATGCACATTGTGAAAACCATTGGATCTTAAGAGAGACCAAATTGTGGACTTCAGAACAGGCAGTATTTGTCTTCCATACATCATTAGAGATACATAATTAATCGCCTTCTAATCATCCTCAAGTTAAAAAGGAGCATCTTCAGTATTCTTCTGATATCAGAGTAAGTATATATCAAAAGACAATTATCTATTTGAAATACAAGTGTTAAGGTTGCTGAGATTCTAGAATGGCTGAGGTGTCCCTTGTCTTCTTTGATTCTAAAAAAACAGGAAATACACAAGTTACTGTCAATTTTAAGGGGCCAGTTTGATGTCTGTCTTGGTAAGTGTTATTGTTTCCGTCTCCTTCCAACTTTCCTTTGTTGTGGTGGGACACCAGGTAAAGGCAAAAAATGAGAAAGGGAGGGAAAAAGACCATCAGTTGATAGTACTTTGTCATGACTGGTATTACACAAGCACCGTATGTAGCACTGGAGTTTCTGACGTGGATGCAACAATTTCTTATGAACGCCTTCATCTAGATGTGTTGCATTACACATATTTTTTTTTGCAGAGCAGGGGCAGAAGTATTCAAAAATAAATCCAGTAAAGAAAGATGAGGGGGACTGGTCACCACTGAATGAAATAATGTGAATGAAGAAGGAACTGACTACAGAAGAAAAGTGGCAGCCTGCAGTGATGTAGCAGGATCATTCAGATGATATGGGTCTTCTGTTCTGCAAAGTGTAGGAAGAAAATCCAAGACACAAACCATTGACTGAGAACCCCATAAAGAATTGGAGGATATAGATGCAAAAAATCTGGATTAAGCTGCCTAGGATATAAGGAAACAGCAACACGCTCCAAGGACCTAAACCTTGTCACCACAATAAACAGAACACACTGGAGGGATAGATTCCTGTCCCAGAGACTTCCCATACTCTGGAACAAACTACCCATTCATGTCAAGCAAAGCTCCTCATTGTCCCTCTTTAAGAAAAATCTTGACGCCTGGATGGGAAATAGAAAATTCACCCTGGAGATCACTTCTGTGGCATTGCTTGACAGGGGCACAGGAAAATCATTTTCTTGGGTGGTGAAAGCCAGGGAACTTTTTGGGCTAGGCTTATATAGGTCCCAGGGCCGATAGCCTAGTACCTACCTATGAACCTATGAACAACTTCTGAGCATGAGTGCACATTGTATGGCTACTGTAAAGGTAGGCAAAGATAATGGTGAGTCTCTTGAAAAGCCTGCCACTGTGTTACCAGATTTAAAAGCAGTAATGTCTGAGTTCCAGTCTGCATTCTCTTTCTTGGATCGTTAAACTTTTTTTTCTCTAAAAATCACTATGGATCCGATCCCAGAAGCTGTATTCAAAACCATACCTTTCAACCTCTTAGAGTAAGAAATCTGGACAAAGCCATGAAAAAAGTGGTACAAATAGGGACAATTTTTAAATATTGCTCTTACTAACTTTGAAAGTTGATAGAATAACAGGTTTTGCATTATCATGAATTTTCTGAAGGGTATGAAGTCTAAACGCATTATTTTCTAACTTCAGTCTTTAATGATTTGCCACTAATTTGTCAGAAAGCCACAATTTTTATGAAAAACGGGCCAAAAATATAAGTCAAAAATCTGAATATTCTGTGAAAATATGTACAGTTGAGAGGTATGTTCAAACCAAAAAAGAATAGGTCTGTGGGTGTGGGCCCAAACAATATACCAGTACAGCAGGTTGTGTCCTAATTAATAAAAGTACAGCAATGGTGAGGCCATCTTAAACCTTTTCAGTCTTATTAACTCCATGGGATATGTACCTGACTCTTGAGAAAGGCTGTTGTGGTGTAATTCAACAAGGGCAAAACCACTTCAGACACTGGTAACCACCACATTATTGGCTTGACTGACATTACCTTTAAAATCATGGAATGTATCTTTCTTAACTTCATAAAGAGAGAAACTGGTAAACTACAAACCACAGAACCTTATCAAAAGGTGGATCCTGTCCTCGTAATCTAGTTATGTTCTATGTAAATGCAATGTCATTGCCAAAGAGTATCCTGCTCCTTCTGCTGATATATCCTTGCTGAAGCCTTGCATATGAGTCCCCCTGCTGGCATTATTGAGAGGCCACTGATCTAAATAAGCATGTCATTCATTAGGTTGTAAACTGGCTCTTTAACTGAATGCATACAATGAATTAGTGGTATCTTTGGTATCTTCTCATCTAAAAGGCACATCAGTAGTGGCATCCCTTAGGGATCTGCTCTAGATCACCCCATCTTTGGCATTTATTTCTCCAGTGTGAAAGCAGATGGTAGAAGTCTCAAACTCCAGTTGCTATCGTTTCACATTACTTATAAGTGATGATTGCCTTCTTATCACAGGCTCTTTTCTTCTTCTTCTGCATTCCTACATATAAATTGCTGCATATGTACCTTTGGCCATCCCAAGGTAACAAGACAAATTGAAAATATTCCTTAGAATACCTCAGTTTGCATGGTCCACTACTGAGGCATCTCCAGAATGGTACCTTCTATTTCAGTCTTTTTCCCTGACAAAATCAGAAATCTTCCTACTTTAACTAGCTTCAGGCATGCTTACTTTATCACGTCACATAATTAGTCCTGAAAGTGTGAAATTGGCAATGATTAAGTAGCTGTGTTGCAGCTAAAATGTACTGAGTTGCCTTTCTAAAGGTTTTGCTGGTGGCCCACTGAAGCAGTGCATTCTTCATATACTCTTAATTATACTTGTTTTTCTTTATGTACTGTATCTTTGATATGCAAATATAGTGTTTGTTGTATAATCAATATTTTAGTTAAGTTCTTATACGCTGTATTCTATATTGACTGCCTGTGGCCAAGGTATTAACTGAAAATGATCTATGGGCCCTCCCATCTATCTACTTATCAAACATTTTGATAAATAAATAACAAGAAAAACACAACATATGTATTAGCATTACAAAGGCTGAGTTTTTAAAAAGTTAATTTGACTGGTATGAGCTCCATCATATATACAACTTTGCTTGCATAAATAAATATGGTGCATTCAATTGCACAGCATTGTTATACAGGACTGAAAGCATAGTTCACCACTGACAAGCTTAAGTAGTATTTCAGCCATATTTTATGAGAGCATTAGAAAGAGTTTCATGAAAACTATGTAGTCAAATTTGCATAAAAGCTTCTATCTACTTTTAACCCAAGACTGATCTGATTTGTAAGTTCCAGTGCATAGTCTGAAACTTAATGCATGCCTCTCAACTGGGGTCTATATTATAACATCGAAGTCTTAAAACTTCAAATGTTATGCTATTGAACCTATGCACTGAATGCTGAAAATAGCTAAGCTGCAGAATATCGAATACTTTCCTAGGGAAAGTGTTCAGTGGGCCGTTTCTGCAGCTTCGCTATTTCCTCGACTGTGGAGCGAAGGTTACGGACCAGGTTAAGGTAAGTGTGTGAACCAAGGTGAGTGCACAATAGGGACCTTAGGGTTAGGAAGTGGGTAAGGTGAGTGTGCGATAGGGACTTTAGGGTTAGGGAGCGGGTAAGGTGAGAGTGCAATAGTTAGGGACTTTAAGGTTAGGGTTGGGTTAAGGTAAGTGAATAGCTAGTGGTGTATGTATGGTTTAGTGTAGGGTTTTGTGAAGTGTATGCGTGTGGATGATTTATTTTGGTGTGCTTGTGTTGTGTGTATGTTTGTCGGAACAGCAAATTTTTTCCCCTGGGAAAACATTTGCTATTCTGACTGTTCGGTTTTCTGGTGTTTTAGTCGAATGGGTTCGATATTATAATATTCAAAGTTTTAAGACTTCAGTGTTATAATATAGACACCTCAACTGTCCCTGATTTTAGCTCAAAGTTTTGCAGTTTCTACTAAAATTATTTTTTTTCAGAAACTTTAGAGGATCGCACTCTGCAAATAATAACAACAATCATAGATTCATAGATTCATAAATATTCCAAGCCCACTGAATCTCATGACCATTCTCACCTCTCCAGTATCCTCCCTCCCACAGGAAGCATCACCTTTCACTGGAGGGCCATACTTGTCAATCCTGGAGTAAATTTATGGATACCCATCCAGTCATCTATTTTATGTTTAATAGAATATAATGAGTTGCATTACTTAACATACAGGGGTAGTTTATTCCAGTGGTTTGGGAGTTGTGCACATATAAATTTATTCTTTGTTATTTTTTATTTATCTGTTAGTAAAGATTTAGGTCTCTGGTTCTAGTACTGGTGGTAATACTGGACTTGCGGAGAGACAGGAGGTCCAGCACAATCAGTTCTCTAATGCCTTGGTAAGTAAAGACAGACATCTCCCCTCAAAAGTCTTTAAAGACACTCAATAAAGGGATAGAGCTTTTGTCTCTTTTACTTGCTCAGGGAGTTTGGGTCTATTATCTTTTTGGTTATGAACCTTTGGGGTCTTATTTTTTGATGTGTTTAGTGATAAACATCCCAAAGGTGGTGCTGTACTCAATAACTGACCAGATCAATGCTGAGTATAAGGGTGCAGTTACTGCTTTAGACCTTGAATATTTTCCTCTGGCAATTATCTATTCAAAAAAAAATATTTCCTGACAAACATTGGTATATTATGGCCAAAAGAGAGATAGGTATCAAGCCAAGTACCTAGGTCTCTAACTGCATTTTCATTTTGCAAAGATGTAGTCTCCATATGGTATAATGAGAGGAGGCAGTAATGCACCAACACTAATGATATTACACTAAGTGTTTAATTTGAGCCCATTTGTACTAAATCAAGCTCATTCTAGATGGTTTGGGTATCATAGGGCACATTAACAGCAATCAACGGGTTGCAAATTTCTGCAGACTTTGTTAGCCAAAGGCCTTGGTTCTCCGTGTGGAGATCTGAGAAGTAAATACCAAAAAGGAGGTTCCAGAATTGAGACCTGAGGGACACCAGTGGTCAGTTTCATACTTTCTGATGAAACAACTGCAGCTCTCAATATGCTAGTTCTGTCTTTCAGCCAGTTTTCTATCTTACCATATATGGGTTAATTTTTAAAGCATTTAGTTTTTACATGATACTAGTATGGGGAATGGTATCAGAGGCTTTAGCCAGTTCAAGTTAAGCCATATGCACTGCATGGCTACCACCCAAGGCCTCTGTAGCCCATTTGATGAAATTTACCAGAGTAAATAGACAGGATCTACACTTCTCAAAACCAGAATGTTGGGGATAACGTATACCAAGATTTTTTATATCACAGTTTATGATGTCAGTTATAATACTTTTCAGTTTTGCAGATGAGGCATGTAAGGCTGATTGGTCTATAATTACGTGGATCAGTTTTAAGGCCACCCTTACGGAAGGGCATAACCACTACTGTGTGCCACTCACCAGGGACAAAAATGTTTGCTAAACTTATTTTAAACATTTTGAGGAGTATGTTTGCATGGCATGTTTAGCATTATTAATTAAGCAAACATGTATATTATTAGGTCACCTGGAGGAAGTATTTTGGTCCTGATTATCACTTTCAATAAATGATCTTTAGAAATGATTGGGGAAGTGAGAAATATGAATATTTTGGAGCTTTGAATAAAAATCTCAAGGGGGAGTTGTCACTAAAGTTTGTTCACGAGTATATTGGCAATGTGAAATGGGTTAAAATAAGAGTCCCTAATATAAATATGTTCACAGAAACATAACGTATTGTTTTTTTGTTTGTTTACTAACATAGCTAAAGAAGTATATATGAAACCTTTAGCTTCAGAGGCAGTCTAGGTTTTTGAGCTCCTCTCCTGCATCTAATAGTGTTCCTCAGTCTTTTTTTTAATTAAGTTATCCTTTATAATATGGGTTTTGGATTTACTAAATAATTTAAGGAGATTTGTTTTGTTTCAAAAATTGCATATGAATTTAATTCATCCTGTTCTGCAGCTAAGACAGCCATACCAATAAGTTTCCCAGATTTTGACTCTTTGTTCCAAATCTTTTTCTCATTGTTCCGGATTCTTGTGGCAAGAAATCGAGAACTATAGCTCAACGTTTTTACAGAATTTTCATTCCATCTGTAACTACAGACACTTTTCAGGTACATATCAGTTAGAAAAGTTGAGATCATACAGAAAAGAGGTTAAAAAGTGTGGTAAAAAGATGTAGCACACTAGAGAAACATACATGTTCTTGCAGGTTTGTGAATGATGCAAGCTTCTTTACTGGCATGCAAATATTTCGTCTAGGTTAGAACTGTCCTACAAGAAATCATGTTGTGCAATGGGATATCCTGTCCTGGGGTATTTATTATGAAATGTCTGTTTCCAATTACTCCTAAATGTATAATATATGGACTGGGTCATTGATATCTGGCCTATGACATCAAGCATCTATGCCCAAATCATGTTTACCAATTTTACAGAAATGTTTGAAAAATGGCAATATGGCATGAAAACATAAAACAATTCAAGAGAGGTGCATATTGACTCAACACCTGGTAGCAATACATCTACTAGAGTAGCTCATGAGATGTCATTTCTTCTATGTAAAGTTATCAAGACTCAGTAATCAGTGTTAAGGAGTGCAATAAGGATAAAATTGGAAAGAAAACACAATGCCTGATGAAACAGGAAAATGTGGATGCTGTATCATAAAGGAAACCTGCATTGTAAGGAGATTAACATGATATAATATACTGACGCAGTTACCTTTTAGTAGGATTATAACTGGGTGGTGAAATCCATGAAAGTTTTCATGGAATATGCAACAGATAACAGCTGCAAATTTAATATGCTGCTGGTGACAGGGTGCAGAGTGGAAAAAATATTTCAAAAGGAACTAACTGAAAAAAGGAAGTAATTCTACCATTAGACAATGGCTGCATGGTGAAAGACAGGACCAGTGGAGAAAATATCTAATAGTGAATTAACTGCCTGATCTTGGCTAATTTCAAGTGTGGAGGTGATAGTTTCTATGAATGTAGCTATGGCAATTTCTACCTCCATTTATTGCTATCTTAGCATAAATAAGACTTTAGACCAGTTGTTTCTTTGTACCTTCATCTTACAAAGTAATATTTTTCAGTGTGAGAACTCATGTAGTGCATGGACTATTACTCATGTATCATGTCACAGCTAGGTAGCCTGCTGTCTACAGTGATAACCTGCATTCCTGTAAAGTAATGGCAATTAAAGAAAATGGTGTCTGGTTAATGGTTTTAAGGGCAGCAGTGTTTATGAGAAGACCACCATTAGCTACCAGTGTCCCTTGGACCATTGAAATCAGCTAGTAGGTGGCACATTGTCATTAGTCACTAGGTGACTATGCTAACAGTGTTCATAGGGAAACCTAGTCAGCTTTCTTAGTCATCAAACGCAGCAATTAATAGTCATCAACAGTTATACAAACACCATAGTATATGTATGCATCTGTGTATAGCTATATGTACCCACATAACATGCAAGCACACACTCACACAAACACACTCACACACACACACACACACACACACACACACACACACACACACACACACACACACACACACACACACACACACACACCCACCCCCACACACACACACACACACACACACACACACACACACACACACACACACACACACACACACACACACACACACACACACACACACACACACACACACACACACACACACACACACACACACACACACACACACACACACGCACACACGCACACACACGCACACACGCACACACGCACACACACGCGCACACACGCATACACACATCATATTCTGTGGGTTTAAATTTAAAATCTGTGTTGACCAGCATATTGCAAAGCTGAAAGTTTGCTACCAAGGTAAAGCAGAATGCCAAAGAAAGTAAAAAAAAATATTATTATAGATATGGCTGATGAAAAATTTCAACCTTTTTGTTGAATGCTTAACTAATTTCAAGTTGGAAATACACACAGCAGGCTTAGTTCAAGATGTTATAGCTGTGCTGTATAATTCTGTTTGCTAATCTGAACTTAAACATTATCCATCTCATTTCATCATCTGGAGCAATGCCCAGGATGAACAAGATGTTTTTGCAGGCAGCTGCTAAACGCAGAAGGAACTGCAAACGTAAGCAATGGGATAGGATAAATGGGCCAGAACAACTGGATACCAAAAAGCTACTTAAAGAAACTTTAGTTTCTACTTCTGTTAAGCATATGTCAACAAAGCTATAAATTTAATGACTAATCAGATCATGCATTAAATTTTAAAAGGGCTGATGATGTTTCCATTAAATTAATTATGTAAATCCAAGGGGAGACTTCATTTGTTCTTTGTTTCAAAATAATAATCCACCATGAAAAAATGTGTCAACAATCATATAGCTCGACACATACCTAACAATCCATGACAAAGAAAATGCTATGTTTGCAAATTAAGGCATGTCACTGACCTTTTCCGACGGATATTTAAAGATATTATCTCTACAGACCATTAAAGCTTTCATATTTCTGGTCATGAATGTTTTTTTTCTTTTTGAATAGCATCTTTCACAACTTTAATTAAAAGATAAAAAGATCTCCATTAAGCATTTCCTTAATATTTATCATGGTTTGGAAAGTCATACTGATGCAATCTAATATGGGCAAGGTAGCATGTCTTTTTATGAATAGATCTGAAAATACGATGTAGCTTGACTACAGAGTAGAAATGGCAAGGTAAATTGAGAAACAAGCTGAACAAAATGAATAGAACGGTTACTTTGAAGCTCCTGCTGTTACTGTTCTGTTTGCTTCACAAATGAGAAACTATTTTCAGTGCTCATAAAATTTGTTGTGTAAATAACATACATAAGGAGTGTGCATACTTTTGCTAATGCAAAAAATTGATAACACTGGCAACTGGTAATTAAAATCCCAGCCTCACTGTAGGGTCACAGCGAGTTCCCTCCTCAAGACCCTCATTTACATCCTGTATTGGATAATGGAGTACTATTTTTCTGCAGGCATTGGACTTGTAAAATGTGCACAAACAGCTTTTATACTTATGTTTGAAAATATATACTTTACAGGTAGAAAAAGGTCGCTGTTTATCTTTCTCCAGTCTGTGAATGTGTCACTCACACATTTCATTAGATCGTTTCCACAAAGGGTAAGAGCCCCTCTTGTGGATCAGAGACTTATACCTTTTACATTGGTTTGATTTATTTTTCTGCTTTCTTTTTTGGCTTAAAACCAGTAATTTAAATGTCTTTGGCATTTGCAACTCAGTGGCACTGAGAAAACAACAAGTTCACCCTATCTGTAGAAGGCAATCAATAGGCAACCATAGAGAGGTCAGCGAGGTCCCTTTGATTAACCCTTTGGCAGTTTACTGTGACTTGTTTTTCCATGTAACAGTTTTATCAGTTAATTTTGCAGAATTTTCAAGAACAACATTTGCTTCACTTGAAACTAAGAAGTAAGCCAAATCACATTTTATTGAATATACTCTTAAAGGAGGTCAGTACTTCCAGAACTTTACTCTCATTAGCGCTAATTACTTTACAGACTTCTGAAGAACTGTTCCATCAAAGGAAACTTCAGTTTGGAAAACAAATGAGAAATGATCGTCTTGTGTGATGTAACTTCCAGGCCATCTATTTTTTAGTTACCCTTGGAACTGATATGTACAAACAGTGGAATTTTATCTTTGAATTTCTTGTAGTATTCAGTTATTGGTATGGCCAGATAGTTTACTTATTACCCTGTTAAAAAATGGCAAGTGTGGAAATGCAATGTGTCAGATATATCAGGAGCTAGCGTTTTACATTTTGAAAATGTCCACATGTTTTACATTAAGTAAAAGTATGATTACAATGATTAGATTCGTTATTTTAGAAATTCATATTCCTGATCATATTATGCTATATTTCTCATCTCTCCATACCGGTAAGTAGCCACGTTGTTATGCCATGAATTTTTACTTGCAGTTTATAGTAACACCGGTGGAACCATTGAAAGGTTAAACTATCTTTTATACAAACCACAGTCCAGGAACCTGGTGTAGAAGTCACAGTCTATTTATTGGGAAGAAAGAAAATATTTATAAAGACTATAGATAGTCTGTAAAGCAAGTGCACTGAAGAAAGCAGGGCAAAAGGTCAAATACATTTGAGAACACAAAAACGAAAAAAAAAAAAAAAACTATAGCTGCAGTTAATATGCATTGCTCTATTTATTTGCAAATCTAAACACTGTGAGCACACACACACACACACACACACACACACACACACACACATGCACATTTGACTATATGTGGGATGGTGAATAGATATGTATATCAATGCACTGCATGATACAGAAAGCCCACCTTCCCTCAGAATATATATCAACACAATAACAAATGGGACATTTGTCATTCTATATAAACTACAGCAAATATATATAGCATTATATGTGCTCCATCTACTCACCTTGCAGATTCAGGTATAGCAGTGAAGCATGTTGGTCCTATGACCAACCCATATGTGTGTTTGTGTGTGTGTGTGTGTGTGTGTGTGTGTGTGTGTGCATGCGCGCATGTGTGTTTATGTGTGTGAATGTGTATGTCTGCTCACAGGGACATGTATGTATATGTATGTAAGTGTTTCCACGTGTGTGTGTGTGTGTGTGTGTGTGTGTGTGTGTGTGTATGTGTGTGGGTGTGTGTGTGTATGTGTGTGTGTGTGTGTGTGTGTGTGTGTGTGTGTGTGTGTGTGTGTGTGTGTGTGTATGTGTGTGTGTGTGTGTGTGTGTGTGTGTGTGTGTGTGTGTGTGTGTGTGTGTGTGTGTGTGTGTCTACAAATCTGCATATATTTTTTGTGTATTTCTGTGCTCCTATGCACATGAGCATAGATATGAGCATGTCTGTCTGTCTGGTTGCTTTGGAATCTGTATGTTTCCTCTTCAACTGCACTCTTTGCTATACAAATGC
Source organism: Protopterus annectens (assembly GCF_019279795.1). Taxonomy (NCBI): domain Eukaryota; kingdom Metazoa; phylum Chordata; order Ceratodontiformes; family Protopteridae; genus Protopterus; species Protopterus annectens. The sequence continues at coordinate 1,275,617,511 of NC_056745.1, forward strand.
TGTGCCCAGAGGCTGCAATGCTGTACTCTCAGACAGCCTGTGTACTGACTATGCTTCATGTTGCCATGTGTGTGCCCTTTCATATAAATGACTTAAAGTTACTGGTGGTACACATCTGTGCATGGTAGAAATGTACAGGCTACCAAGCACTGAAGATGGAAGCATTACTCTTAACATTTATGACTCCTTCAATTCTTGGAGTTGCCATCAAATGTATTTCTCTTGTGAACATTTTAATGCTATATTAGCTGGAGAACAGTACAAATGCTTTCTATCTGGATCCATTCACCTGCAAATGCTAAGACAACAAGGAGTTAAATTCCTTCTTAGTTGCAGGTGGGACAGAAATTGCCTGTAGCCATGAGTCATAGTAAATTGAAAAGAGAGATTCATATTTTAAAATGAAAAAGTAACACAATGTTTTCCTTATTTTTTCAGTATAAATCATCTCAGATTTAAAACAAGTCAAAAAAACATAATGGTAAGAAAATAAGAACATAGATAATAGAGATTACATTTAAAAAATCTTCAAGCAACTTACTTTTTTTTAGACATAATTAAGAAGATGAGAAAAATACACCAATTAATAACATCAAAAAGCTTAAAAAGTATGTTATAAAGATATATTAATACAGTGCTCAATGTTACACATGACCATTTTTGCTTATAATAAAATATACAGATCCCCGGATTCTCAAAAGCTTGCATGGCATGTATGATTAGTGTTAGATGAAATATTGGCAATATGGCGGCCGAACGATCCATGTACATGCACGTCTGATGTGCACAAGCGCTGTAGCACTAGTGCTGCATGTCCCCAGCCCGAGTTGCAGGTGAAAACCATGCAAATGAGGTAAAATTGCCATCCAGGAAGCAGGAATTATGGCATACAGGACTAGCGTAATATGCAGAAATGTACTCGGTTAGTAACCGAGTATAGCACTGCAAACTGCAAAACAAAGCTATGACAGCTCGAAATAAAGGCTGCACAGCATTGAGGAAGCATGCCAATGGCCAAGTAGAAGGTCATTGTACAAAATACAACTTTTATGATATGTCCGCCTATCACATCCATTGAAGCATAGGGCAGCAGCAGCACGCAAATGGGACTGGTGGGGAAATAAGAAAATAAACCTAAAAACAACAGTCTAACAAAAATCAGTATTCCAGCATGCAAGTCAATGGCAGGCAAAAGACAACCTGGCCAGTGAGTAGTGGTTGCTAAGGGGGGAGGCACAGTGTGACACATGTAACTATGCATTAGCAGGCAATTCTGTGCAAATGAGGGAAAGGATAGTGAATCTCAATTTTCCCCAGCATGTGAGGTGGGTCCTAACAGTGTGTGAGTATGGATAGCTGAATGCAAGACTAGGAGGTAGGTGACATCATGTGTAGGAGTGTCAGACATACTGGCAGTGGATTGGAGCCCTGTTGCTCAGGGTTGCATCCAGCTTAGCACAGCAAAGCCAGGAGGTGTGTCTAAACCTGCCCAACACGTACAACACAGAGTAAATGGGTGTGCGTGCCACACAGTGGGATCTACAGGAAGATAAAGGAAGTGAACCCTTGAAATAGTAGTAGTGTGCACATTGCAGTGCACCGATTGCATGGCGTGCCCCCGGGAAGAATCAGATAGGCAATGGGAAGAGAAAGCAGCAGTAGGAAGTTAATCAAGGGGTACTAGATTCGCTGCCAGGTGAAACAGATCGGAACCAGCCAGTTACACAGGCAGCAGACCAGCCCAGCCCAGAATGCCACTATAAACTATGTAAACACCTACCCCTCCAGTTTTTCCCACACCCTACACCACTGGTGTAAACAAGCGGAGAACATTTAACACTCACAACAGCTAAATGTTAGGGGCTGCAATAGCTATGATACAACTTGTGGGAGGCTGAGGATGGCGAGGATTGAAATGCTGCCAACCAACCCACAGTGAGGCAATGGAGAAGAGTGTACAGACCCAGGGTGATCTACCAAGGGCTATATGAGCTGGCAATAGTGGAGTGCTATAGGGTGGACAGGGACATCCTACAGCAGATTGTTGAGCTGTGCCGGCCATGGCTGACACACAGAACTAACAGAAGGGAACCCATCCCAGTGGAAATGAAGGTATGTGTAGGCCTAAGAATACTAGCTACAGGTACCTTCCAAAGCCCAACTGGGGATATAATGGGGATCTCACAGGCATCAGCATCCAGGGTACTCCACCAATTCCTGGATGCCATGGCAGCACGTCAGTGAGCATGTATATTTCCCCCTCACCCATGAGGCTTTGGCCAGCAGTATGTGTCTCTTCTGCCAAATAGCAGAATACCCTGAGGTAGTGGGTGCAATAGACTGCATGCACACACATCAAAGCACCACCTGTTGAGCAGGGTAGGGTTTACATCAACTGCAAGGGCTTCCCCTCCATCAACTGCCGGGTTGTGTGCGATGCCCAGGGCATAATACTGAATGTGTGTGCTGGCTGCCCTGGAAGTTATCACGATTCCCACATCTGGCATCTGACTCCGCTGTACCAGAAATTTGCCAATGGGGACATCCCACATGGTCACCTAGTGGGGGATGCCGGATACGCACAGGAGCCATGGCTGATGACACCCATCAGGAATGCACACATACCCAAACACGAACTCCATAATGAGGCACATGCACAAACAAGAATCATAATAGAGCATGTGTTTGGGATGCTCAAGTCATGGTTCTGGTGCCTAGACACATCCGGTGGAGCCTTGCAGTACTCACCAAATACATGTACCCAAGTTGTCCTTTTATGTGCCATGCTACACAATATAATCCTGCAGAAACAGCTACAGCAGGAGCAGCAAGGGGCAGGACCATATAGCCCCCCACCAATGCCAAGGCCTGCACAGGCACAGAGTGACTTGGAGGAGGAACAACCTAAGCCTGCCCCAGTAGGTAGAAGGAGGCGTGCCCAGTATGCCCTGGCCCTGACAAAGAGGCAATGCATGGCACATACACTGACACAGCAGGGACCCAGGGAATGTCACCTCTCTCTGATTCTCACATACAGTAAAAGGGATGCCAAACATTACACTACCTGTGGCCTAACCATGTGTAGGCAGTGTACTATGTGCATCTGACATAGGCAGCCCTGCAACACCACCTGCAATACTGGGACACCCAAAAGATAAGGGACTCACACATGCCAGTCATGAGGGAGGGGAGTCACATACCCAACAACAGTCACAGCCAGCAGGACAGAAGTAGACAAACACAAACAAATGCTGTACTATGGCCTCTGAATGAGGGGTATGGGTGATTCCCACCAAGGCCTACATGGACAGACTACAGCAGGATAGGTTGTGGGATGTCAGTTGAGATGGCTAGGAAGTCAGAAAGTAATGTGTATGCAATCAAAAGATAAGAATGGAAGTACACCGGTATGGCGCAGCCAGCATCATGGGTAAGACTACTGACTGAATTGGACTACAGGACATACCAGTATAGTCCTAGCAAATGTGTACAACTGTCAGGTGTGCCTCCCCCACCCACATAGAACTACAGTAACAGTCAGGTGAGCCCCCCCAATCCTGTGTAGAAACATAGAAATAGTCAGATGTACCCCCCCGCTATGCAGACATGTTGCAACAGTCAATGCCAAATGATTGGTGGATACCCTGCAGATACAGCATGCTACCTGTCGGTGTACAACACAAAGGTCAGCTGTGCAGTACAAACCACCGGGCATGCTCCACACATGCATAACAGATGGCCTTACTGGGCATGCTCACACACTTAGAGAAATGAAGGCAGTGACAGTCATCAGCATACTGAAAGGTCATACTGGGCATGCTCACACACTTAAACACATGAAGGCCATGTATGCAAACACCAGTGGACCAGACATATCCAGCGGTTGCAATAGTTACTGCAGACACATGTCAGTATGCACCACTCATGCCTTGCACACACAGTGGATAGGAATACAGACATATATATAAGGACAACGCACCATAATATGCCAAAGGTAGATGGATATAGATGTGTGGAAGAGGGTGACCATGACAAGGAGCCATCCACGCCTGTCCCACCGAGCACACAGCCAAAGGGCCCCAAACACATCAGTTGCAGATGTCACACACTGCAGTTACTAGTGACCAGTACCTGTCAGCACCACAGACTATGTGGTTCACGTGCCAGCTGTGCGACATGGCTGTACAAGGACATAGTCAGCTAGTTGCCCTAGACATGCACCTGTGACATATGACCCCATGTGTGGCCACCTGGGGTGTGTCACCCCTACATGAATGGTGTATGGGCCATGCACACACTGGCCACCCCATAGCAGTACCCTGACAAGTCTGCTGATGTTATGCAATGTGAAATACACCTTTGGGAGAGTTGTAGACCAGTAATCTCTGTGGCGCATCCCATAACTGCATACTGCTGTAGTGTGATAGATTAGTTAGGTAAGAGTTCTAACCCCAGACATGGCAACTGTGTGTGTGAGTGTATGTCATTGTTCGTGTGTGTGTCTGTCTCTCACGGACTGTGTAGAGAGCAATGTTTTAAGGTTACTCACACCCTATACATTTCACATACCCAACTTTGGCACGGCTGCTGATGTCACCCACCTAGAAATACTTCCCTGGGAAAGCTGTAGCCCAGTAATCTCTGTAGCGCATGCTGTAACTGTGTACTGGTGTAGTGTGATAATGTAGATAGGTAGGAGGTCAAACCCCAGACGTGGCAACTGTGTGTGTGCGTGTTTGTCTGTCACTGACTGTGTAGAGAGCAATGCTTTTTAGGCTACTCACACCCCTTATAAGTCAAATACCCTCCTTTGGCAAGGCTGTTGATGTCACACAACTTGAAACACACCTCTGGGATGATCATAGCCCAGTAATCTCCATAGCACATCCCGTATCATCGTATGGCCATAGTGTGAATAAGGAGTAAGTTGGGAGTTCTAGCCCTCGACCTGCCAAATGTGTGTGTATGCATGCACTTCTGACTGTAGAGAGCAATGATTTTAGGTTACTCACACCCCGTACGTTTCACATACCCAACTTTGGCAAGGCTGCCGATGTCATGTCCCTAGAAATACACCACTGGGATGGTTGTAGACAAGTAATCACTGTAGCACATCCTGTAACTGCATACTGCTTTATTGTGAATTTGAAGTGTAGTCGGGTTCCATCCCCACACATGGCAGTTTTGGATGTATTGTGTGTGTCACTGTCTGTATAGGGAGCAATGCATTTTAGGCTAATCTCTCACAGTCATTTCAAAGCCCTACTTTGGCAATCCTGCTGATGTCAGTCAGTGTGAAATACACCTTTGGGCAAGGTCTACTCCAGTAATATCCATGGTGCATACTATAACTGCGTAGTGCTGTAGTGTAATACACTAGTTAGGAATGGGTTCTACTTCCAAACATGACAGGTGTGAGTGTGTGTTTTTAACCTGTATCCTGTGTAGAGGTGGTTGTGACTGTGTGACACCTGTGGCTAATGTGGAGTGGGTTTTGCATATTTCTTATATGGTGGCCATACTATATATCACACTGTCCACTGTACAGGGATAACACATGTGATATGGCCGAGAGGCTGGGGTGCAGAGCCATACCCAGACATGTGGCATCATGGCTGGGCAATCACAGTTAGCAACCCCAGTATTATCCAGAGCACACTCTCACCCCATGTGTCATACACATACACATACCTAGGTAACAGCCAATATGTGGGTAGTACACTGCATATTGGCCACTTATAGTAACTATGGAGTGACAGCGGTGGGCCACAGAGGGCATGAAACCCAGTCCATCTGTCCAATATGCACATACATGCAGACAGTGCACCTCCCCCATGTTCCCCAATGGACAACTGCACCACTGGTGATGCCATCACAAGTGACGCACAATGGACATACCATGCCTGACAACATGCCCGTATGGACTCCAAGGAATGCTGATAGCATGCACACCATGTAGGTGCAGGCTAAAGCTGCTGGCCATTACCAGCTCCCACCACAGGTGAGCAGGACTGGCACATCTGATGATAATCTGTGTTCACAACATGTGCTGGACACCCCATGTACAGTTCTACATGTCACTGTACATGCATGTGGGAGGTGTGCACATACCAGATGCCGTCCATGTCATGGACGAAGGAACACAGACATGGCAAACGATGCACAGCATTGTCCACACACAGTAGTCACCCAGGTGATCGGATGGGGGATACAATACCTGCCTGTGTGGGCAAATGCAGACACTACATCCCTGAGCCACAATGCAGACCAATGCCATGTGGCCTGATGCCAAGGTACACCCATCACCTAGCCGTGGACAGCTGTCTGGTGCAGTCGAACACCACACACCTGTGCAGGCATGCAAACATGCATGTCAGTAGTGGCACCCTGTGTGTTTGTATGTGTGTTGCATGCTGCAGATGTTCACATCCACACTCCCTACAACCCCCATGGGCATACTCCTTCCCATACCCTTCACCCATACAGCCTCTGTATGACCTGTGTGGTGCATGGGATACCTGCACAGTGACATGATGTGGCAATCCCACAACCAATGAGTTGTACACATGGCCCTGCCATGTGTCTGAATGTGTGTGTGTCCTTGTGAAAGTGTGGCTGTGTTGACGCTGGCACCTGTTCATGCCGACAGGGATGTGTATATCACCTACCGTACAGCTACTGTATCCCAGTTGCAGATGTCACTCACCATCACATAAATGTTCTGAGTGCCCCACAACAGGTAACCCATGTGGCGCATCCACTAATTGCAGCAAACTGTGCCAGCACTGCATAGTTGTCAGGAGTTTGATACCCTGTGCTGCTAGGTGTGTGACACAACCATGCTTCAGTTTTACCCTCCCATCCTTCCCTGACATGTATTAGCTTCTGTCTGCATCCCCCACCCCCTCTCAGATGGAAGTGGAGACCTACACCTGCTTTGCTTAGGCAGCAGCATGTGTAATGCAAGTAATGCTCATGATCAGCTGATGGCCTCTGCATGAATCGCAGCCCTCCCCAGCTGATTGCATGTGAAACAGCTGTGGCAACATCCCCATCACCTATTGCATGGAAACACACCCCAATACCTAGAAACATCATGGTGGTGTTTGCCCTTTTCACCCACTGTGAGCAGGAACTAGATCTGTTGTGTGCCAAACAGCATCCCAGATGGATTGCGGTGTACCTCTAACAACATACACTGTGGAAACAATGCAGCAAATGGGAGGTGGATGTGCCTGACCTGACTACAGACTGTAAGTGCCGCTATACTGCATTTGGAGTAATGTTGCTTTCACAGTGTTTGTGTGGATATGGCTGATGTACATGTCTCAATACCTGCCATGTCAGTTCCATGTTGATGGGGAATCTCCATCTGCAGGGTCATCTGCAGCCTGGGCAGTGTTGTGTCCGTGGTTGCATGTGTCACCCACAGAGCATGTAGCCACTGACTGTTGAAGGTAGTGTGAAGATTGCAGTCAGTAGATGGAGAAAGCTGTGGTAGTCACAGACATCATATCCCTCAAAGGACATATGTTGCAACAACCCTGTAGCAACAGTAAATGTATGTGGTGATCACAGCACCATGTCCATATTGGCCCTGTGTATGTGCTCCCAGCCACACCTCTGTCAACCACCATACTTTGTGGCATCATATCTGAGAACAAGCTACTGATATATCTGACTGCTACACGTTATGTACAGTAGGAGTTACATTACATTACCTGCACATTCTGAGGATGTTTGTACAGTACTGAGGTTTGTGTACCTATGGTGAATGTCAACAGTGTGTGTAGTGTTGATATGTACCTTAGCCTGTGTACAGACTGTGGTGGATGACATTGCTCCAGTTCCCCTACTATCAGATGTTACATGCTGCCCCAGTGTATGCTACTGTAGTGGTGTACATGTTTGTAGGGCCATAACCACATATGTCCCATACCACAGACAGCCACCAGACCAAACTGTGTAGCAGGCCAGTATATGAAGGGAAGTCCGTGAGTGGCACATATGAGGATGGTGTCAAGCACATAGTCCATATACTGTAATACCATGCTAGCTAATCATATGTGGCTGTGGCTGTGTTCACATTGGCTGTGGATATGCACTGTCACACAGGTGTAGCCTACCCTGTGCTGTGACATGCCTGTGGAGCCTGCTTTATATGCAGGTACATGTGCATTCCCTCTTGGGAGGTGTAGGCTAGTGTTGAGCCAGTCTGCCTGCAGCCTACACAGTGCATTGTGACATGCCTAGCAGCTAAGCGTACCTACCTAGTGGGATGTCATGTGCAGATACTAGCAAGATGTCCCTCTGCCGGACCCCCCCTAACAGTCATGTATGTCAGACAGGGCAGTGGGATGCAGTGCAGATGTATGTCAATACCTATTGTGTAGTATGTGGCCATGGCACCTTGGTACCAGCGGTCACACTGTTACAGGCATGGCAGGGGTGTGTGAATGCATGACCTATGGTGGACATTATATACCAGTCGTTATGTGCTATACCCATCCACATGGCCATCCACATCCATATTGTCAGGCATGGTACACGTGTGTAGCACTAAGGGCCTATTTGTATACCTCTGGACTGTACAGACTGTGTCAGACCCCCACATATATTGGCAAATAACTCTGCTGCAGTCCACAGTGGCATTACTTGCTAGCAGCGGTATTGTACACTGATTTCCTTTTGATGTTGTTCAGTAACCAATGGCACACATGTTATGAGCAGATGTGACCTGACACACACACCATGTCTGTGAAGACAATCCCAATGACAGTAGCAATAGCCTACTAGTATACCTGCTAGTGATACCTGACATCCCCTGCAACTTCGACATTGGGAACATACAGGCTGGGGTTGGCCTACGCTTCATGTCCAGGAACTATGGTGGGAATATATGTACATATACATATCCAGACAGCCAGATACATGATTACACATGTGTTCTACACCCATTTAACACTGTCATGGCAACCACCCACTATTGATTCCCACATCATGTGTGCGCAGTCCCATTACATCTCCTGTGTGATGGGCATCTGTCCTGTGTGTGCAGCAGTGCTACTGACAGCATGTAGAAATATCCCATACAGGAGAATGGGCACACTCAGGACAGCCACATATTTGTAGGAGGATTAGGAAGTACAGACAGACTGCGAGTGGAGTTGTGTTATGCTTTGTACAGTACTGGTGTTATAAGGTGTGGGTGTACATACTAGTTTGCCATGGACAGCAGTCCATCTGCATAGCACACAACTCTGGGCCTACAGTCATGCTGGCTGGAGCTGTGCCTATCATGTCTTTGTCTGCCCACCACACAGGTCTTGTGTCAGATAATACACTGGCAGTGTGTGTGTTGCATGTTACCTGTACATGGCTACATCCATGGCTGTCCATACCAGCAATTCCCTGACTAAGGATATGTTACAGACTATCCTGTAACACATGCACCTTGCATAGTGTATGGCAATAGGTGTCCACATATGTGCCTGTATTCCAGCCTCTGTCCATCACCTACATACCAAGCTGTGCACATATGTCATGTTGTCGGTGGTTGATCCATAGTGGGCTTGGAGTATAACACACTGCGGCCATATATGTGTGGGTGCCACCTACACAATACATGTGTACCCTCATGCACTGCAGAGCCCAGTGTATGTAACAGTGGTATATGGCCTGCATTATTGAGTTTGGGGGGGCACCATAAAAGACTTAGGCTGCTATGAAATGTGGGGGTATCAGGGCTGATCTGCCTTAAGGTATCTGGATGTACTGTACCATATACTTCACCGATATACACATTACTGACATGGACCTGGGTACTGCAGGACTACTGCTCCCTGCCATACAAACTGTTCTGGGTGTTGGCGTGCTCATGATGGTGTCAGTTATGCCATGTTATGTAGCAGTTACAACCCATGTGGACATAAGATGTCTATACCTCCTACTGTGTTTGTACAGTGTGTAGATAGACACTGCTGAACTACACACCTGGAGTGCATACTGTCAATTTTTAGGTATCCTGTGGTCCAGTGTGTCTTTCCTATTATACAATGTGAATGGCTTGGCCTGGACAGCAACAGCTGTGAACCTTTCCAGCCTACTGTATGAGTGTAACTGGTCCACTGTAGCATCACTCCGTCTATATAGTTGTCAGTGTCTGAACAGCTATATGGCATGGCATGTAGAACTGTAATAGTACATGATGACAGGTTACCATGTGTGCAAACCTGTGGGTGTTGTTTCACATATGACCTCTCTGTGGGTGTATGTTACAGGCAACGATTGTCATTTGCATGGGTGGCACATACAGTGTCCAGTCATTCAGGGGTCAACTGTAGGCATAGTGGCTGTTCCATATTGTGTGCACCTATCACTTATATATCGTACTTTACATATAACTGCATGTGTATGTGTAGTCACATGTATATGTGCATATAAATACATGCAGATTGGGGTATCCTCTGTCTTTAAACATGGTTCCTATGTGATCTATTTCCTGAACCATCTCATACTGGTTAGAGGTCATCCTGGCTGCTCTAATGCATTGTCCCATCAATATGTTTCTCTTTTGCCATGCTGGATAGCAACTTGAGTATTCAAGGTAGGAATTACTAAAAGTATCCTTCCTATGGATACGTGATTTAAATCCTACCCTCATTTTGGGAAAAGTACAGTCCCCAAAAAAAAATACTCTTTAACAGGAGGCCAGCATTCTAAAGGTATTGTTTCTTTAAATGCTAAAACTGTTACTGGTAACCATTTGAACTGTAAAACTATTGACATTGACAGTAATGAGTAGAGGGGATTTAAGCAATATGTAAAAGCCAACTTTGACTTTCAAGGAGTAGAAAACAATGTAGTAAAACAAAACGAGGACACTGATAAATCTAAGGGAACACTTAAAGAGCTCATATATGACTTTGGTAAAAAACTTAATGCAGTAAAAAACATTCAACTGGACAACACATATCTGAGCAGGTGTATTGAGCTTAAGATAGTGCCTATGGGGTTACGCTTTTTCAAGAAACCTATGGACATAGAATTTACTAAAGAGAACCAGCTTGAATGTAACAAACTGTTTGATAATTTTGGTATTGCATTTATGGAATTTTTAATTAAGTGCAATGATTCTAAGTTGTGTAAATTGCTCAATGAGATTGAAAAGTTGAATGAGAAAATCATGAATGATTTAATGTTTCCTCAATGGGATAAATTGTATTATAAGCGGTATGACTATGTGGATAAAAATAGCAGTAAAATATTTACTAGAAAATGTTCTAAACTTAGACGGGATTTAAAACAGTATGAAAATGGAACAGCCTACATATGGCTGAAGGATGAAGTAAAAGCACAAAGGAATGGGACTGGTGGTAAGATTTTTAATAGACAGTATAACAAGTCATCACATGATGAACGTTTTTTAGAGGAACAGAGATGGTGGAGTATCACGGACAGAAATGGAATCAGGAATCAAGAAAGAGGGGACAACAATACACTCATCAAGGGAGGAGGAAATGCTCAAAGGACAAGTGATAAAGGATCATGAAGTAGTACAATACAACAAGGTTAAATATGGTATGGGGGAATTTTATATATACAACTATACACCCTATCAAGTTGGGAAAGAGCATTTCTCTTTATTTTCTAAGGGTATGAAGTTTGTCCCCAATACAAAGTTTGATATAGTTGATAATATTATTGAACTGAAAGTATTTTTAAGGAAATTAAATTTAGCCGTTGTATTTAAGAACACACAAAATGGATGTCAGGAAGTGTTGTTTAAGAAAAAAAAGTACATTTACACCTTCTTTGCACCCTATACTGGCATCATTTGAAAAGGTAGTTACTGATGAACTGTATTTACTTCACAGTGAGAGCAAAACATTTAGGATTAAATATAACCTCAGTAGAGAAGTATACAATGTATTAACAGACTTATGCAGCAATCATAATATACGAGTCATGAAACCAGATAAGGGTGGGGAGTAGTACTATTTGAAGCCAACGATTACATTAATCATATGTACTCAATACTGCATGATTCAAATAAATGCGAAATATCTTCGTTAAATGAAGTTAATATAGTGTACACTTATATAGACTTATGTTTAGAAGAATGTCTGTTGGATGATAGAATAGATTTGGAATTATACAATTTTTGAAAAGTTGAATTTCCTATTTTGGCTACTATTGTAGGATTCCCAAAATCCACAAGAATGAAATGAAACCTCCATTAAGGCCTATTATTTCAGGGAGTAAATCTACGACATTTCAATTCGGTGAAGTCATAGATAGGTGGCTCAAGCCTATTTATAACAAAGTTTCCCACATAGTAAAAGATTCTTGGGACTTTTTAAGTCAATTAAAACCAGAGTTGTGGAAGGCTGGGCTATTAAATGGTTACCACTGATGATGTGGATCTGTTTTCCTGCATACCCAAGGATGAGGGTTTGGAAAGATTTATCAATAGCAATACCAAGTCTGCAAATTTTAAATGGGGGAAAGCCAACCTGATAAGTAAGTTTATGTCTCTAGTTTTAGAGCATAATTTTATTTGTTTTGAAGGCGAGCATTTTAGGCAAAAAAGAGGGGTAGCCATGTGTGCAGCTTGCGCCCCGATATTTGCCAATTTAGTTTTATTGGATTGGGAGAAGGAGACAATCTTTCAAGGCTTATTTTGTGACCATATTAGATGTTATGCAATATTTCTGGATGATATATTTGTCCTGTGGGATGGCACACAGGATGAAGTGGAGATCTTTGTAAAATATCTGAATGCCTTTAGTTCATATCTCAGATTTAGATATACTATGAGTTATGAAGGTATAGCATATCTGGATACGTTAATTTCCAACACGAGGGTAGGATTTAAATCACATATCCATAGGAAGGATACTTTTAGTAATTCCTACCTTGAATACTCAAGTTGCCATCCAGCAGGGCAAAAGAGAAACATATTGAAGGGACAATGCATTAGAGCAGCCAGGATGACCTCTGACCAGTATGAGATGGTTCAGAAAATAGATCACATAGGAACCATGTTCAAAGACAGAGGATGCCCCAATTTGCTTATAAAAGATGTGACGACTTATGTCAAAAATGAATGGGGAAAAAAATAAAAACAATTATTGGGTATAGGTTTAGAAACTAACAGTGATGTTATGAAGAGAGAATCACACACAAATTACAAAAGAGCATGTATATTGCCATATAATGGGTTTACTAAAGAAGTAAAATATATATTTAAAAGAAATTGGAATACACTAAGGTGTAAAGAGATAGTTAAATTATTGGGGGACCAACCATGTTTTGTGCACAAGATGGGCTTTAACCTTAAAAGGAAATTCGAAACTTATATCTCCACCCTGAAGAGCAACTATAGGGGTGGGGGACCACTAAATGTGGTCCCTGTAATCAATGTCAGGTGATTTTAGAACAAGATTTTATGGACATTGAGAACAGTTATCACATGAGAGTTAAGTTTAGGAAAGGTAATTGTTAAACTCAGAATGTGATATACATGGCTAAGTGTACTAGATGTCCTGATTTCTATGTTGGGAAGATGGGGAGATGTTTAAGGAATAGACTATATGTCCATCTATATGCCATCAGAAAAGGAGATGGTAACAATGCGCTATATAGGCACATAGAAAGGAACTATGAGTGTACCTCTTTTAAATTTGCTATCTTGGAAACTGTTAATAAGAATATTAGGGGAGGAATTATTAAGCAGACTTTAGGGGAAAAAGAGGTAAGGTGGCAGATTTTACTGAATGTGACAACACCACCAGGTATTAACGACAATATACCCATTAAATTCCTGATAGAAGCCAGAGCATTGAGATAAAGGCATCTTTTATAAATGGAATGTTTTGCAGTTAATGTATATATTACATAAGCAGTTCTTTGTGTTTTTGTTTTTTTAGTTGTAAGCATATTATTTACACTTATATTAGGTTGTAGGAATGTTTACGTAGAACTAATGTCATACTGCTGTAAAAATGAATTTAGTAGTGAGCACTGAATATGTATATTTTTAATGAAGTGGGAATGTGATTCGATGTAAGAATGTATTTAAAGAGTAAGTGTCATTGTTATGTTGTTCTGATGAAGTCTATTTTGTGTAGATGAAAGCGCTTAACCAGTTTGCTCAATAATAAATAATTGGATTTTAAGCTTGTGTTCTGGTGGTTCGTGGTACTTTTCAACAGCGTGGATATGCATACTGATTTTATTTGTGGACTACGCTGTGGTTTGTTTTTGCTTACATATGCTTACTGCTGCTTATCTGTGCTTATGCCTGCTTACTGCTGGCTTATTCATTATGCTACTGACTCTTCACATGTGCATTTAATGCAGTATTCCAGATCACATTTATATGTTATTTAGTAGGTTATACAGCAATAAAATGTAAATAAATGTTCGTATACAGATTTCACATGGAAAATGGTATGTGCTACAGTGGGACTCGAACCGGGAATGCCTGCTCGGTAGGCAGTTGCACTCCCCACTACACTATTGCTGTGATTCTTCATTTGCATATATCTTCCTTGTTATCCTCTTCAGTCTATTAAGCTGCTTTAATCGTAGCTAAGCGATGGGCACACCTGCGCACCTATGGTTAGCTGTACTTGGAGTTTTAGTACTAAATTCAGGGGTTACTTCTTTTTATTTTTATATCCTGTTGCTGTTGTACACATGGGGGACTGTTGGTGGGGATATGCGGACACCTATGAGTGGTCTCGCTTGTTTATTTACAGTTTCTGCTGTTCTACTTTGCAGGGGCATGTTTATTCTGAGAGCTCAGCTCTCAGACATGCCCCCTGCACTCGCCTACGCTATGTGTAGGATTAGGAGGTCAGGCAGCATGCCTTCATTAATATGCATGGTGCGCTGCCATCCTCCTCCTAAACTGCCGCTTCTGTGCTGGACTAGATTAGTCCTGCATGGAAGATTAGTGAATCCGGGGGCGACTTTCATCTTTTAATACTTACAATGTGTGTCATGTCTTATATCTGCTATGCGTAATAAACCTAAATAGTACATTGATTCATCTAATAAAAAATGCCACAGTACAAACAAAGAGATATTTTATCAAAACAAGCAAAGACGTAAAAATTCACATTCACAAAATGGAATATGCAAACTCGCAAGATAACAAATAACAAAAACACAGAAGCCATTTTTTTTGTACAGCAATGCCTGACAGGATGCATGTTATAGAGGAATAATAAACCTTCCAGGGGTTGGAAGTCCCTCAGCCTGCATCATCAGACTTCACAAAATTCCTATGATGTTCATTATTCTTTATAATCCCAACCCCATTATGCATTGTATACATTAGAAAATACTAAAATAATACTATGTTTCCTTAATAGTTGTAAATTCAAGCAGGCCAATTGACCTACAAGAAACTTTTTGTTGTTTTGAAAAGATCCTAGAATCAAATAAAAAGAAGAAGAATCCTTAGACAGGAAGGATACTAGAGTTAACTCTGTGAAAGCATCATTGACAAACAATGACTGGCTCACTCATTCCCTGTAAGAAACGGTTCTCATCTGACCAATGAGGTAATCCTTTTGCCCTCTGCCTATGGTACCTAGTAACTTTATTTAAACCTGATGAAGATTGGATGCCATTTTAAATAAATAAAAAAACAGATACTGCTCATCTCATAGCTGGTCCTGTGTGTTCCCCATTTAAGTATCCTTGATATTTTCTCAGTGCTCCTTAATTGTATGCTACTTAAATGCAGCATTTAGAAAATTAATAGCATGTTGCATCTGTTGTTCTTTCATGTTTCCAATTTTTATTGACATAAGTGGTAATGATACATATTTGTGTATACTGACTCTATACAAACTGCTATTATGCTTATTAACATTCCTTCTCTAAAACGACTATGCAGCAGTTTAAGTAATTATCTCTAGGGCTAGGTTTTATGTTTATAATGTACAGGCCCATTTAAGATACTTAACACAGTTTTACCTGTTTAAAGATAGTAATGTTGTTCACATGATTATCCTAACCAAACCAGAACACTATTAACATCCTACAGAACTGAGTTATACATTTTAAACTGAATCTATATGCTTAAATTCCCTTTAATTTTCTGCAAGGTTTTTCACTTTGATTGTTTCTTTACATAATACTGACAGTGTTTCCATAAGTGTAACTTATTATGCCATAGCTGCCATAAGAATTGCTAAACGTATTAAGTTTCCTAATTGTATTTGTATGTAAATCTCCCTATTTTCCTGCAAGTCTTGTTTGTTTCTTTTACTTAAATACTGTTAAAGTTTATATAAGTATAATGTATTATGCCATAGCTGCCACAAGCGATGCTTAAAGTAAGTGAGGAGAGGTTTTTGTTTAAATAGTGCTTTACTAGTGTAGGTATCAGCAAACATATTCCTTCCATGCCTTTTCTTTACAGTACATCAACTCTAGCAACTATCCCTGAAAATATCCAATATTTCAGTTGTAATTTCTTTTAATTGCATTCGGTGAACTCACTCAAGTGACCAGAAACTGTTGAGTGCTGGAAGAAAGAAACTTACAGGATTAAAAAAATCAATGTAGGTCACAGTTGGGACTCTGATTATTTATCTAGCTTGTTATTAGGGTATTTGGAGAGCACACCAGCAGGGATAATATTCAAACAGCATCTGTTTTATTTACCCCCCCCAAATCTGATAAATAAACTCTATGTATATTTTTCTCCCCTTAGTTGTTGTTGGGTAAAACATTAAGCAAAATTACCTGTAGCTGTATTTTTTCTCCCCTTAGTTGTTGTTTGACAAAATAGTAAGCTTAATTACCTATAGCTGTAGTTTTTCTCCTTATAGCTATTGATACTAACACAGTAAGCAAAACTACCTATAGCTGTATTTTTCTTCCCTTAGTTGTTGTTTGGAAAAATGTTGTTGTTGTGTCTTTCAGCTTTTCCTGGTTAGGGGTCGCCACAGCGGAACTCCGGTCCGCTAATGATTGGCAGTTGATTTTTACGTGCCGAGTTGCTAGCCCTGACGCACAACCTTCAACGAAGGTATGCCCATTCACGCATGTCACCACGCAGAAGACGCTCTAGATGAGAATCAAACCAGACAGCGTCTTACTGTGAGGCGACAACACTACCGCAGCACCACAACCGCTGATCTACATTGTTTTGGAAAAATAATAAACTTAATTGCCCATAGCTGTAGTTTTCTCCTTACAGCTGTTGCTAGTAAAACAATAAGCAAAACTACCTATAGCTCTATTTTTCTCCCCTTAGTTGTTGTTTGGCAAAATAATAAACTTAATTGCCTGTAGCTGTAGTTTTTCTCCTTATAGCTGTTGCTAATAAAACAATAAGCAAAATTACCTATAGCTGTATTTTTTCTTCCCTTAGTGGTTGTTGGGCAAAATAATAAGCTTAATTACCTAGAGCTGTAGTTTTTCTCCTTATAGTGGTTACTAGTATATAATATTGATAAAAATTACCCTATAGCTGTTTTGTGTATTAATGCAGTATGTTACAATTTCCACAGTGTTGTTTACAAATAAATAAAAAATACTGGCTTTAAAACTAAAAATTACTAAGAGTCTACAGTTCCTTTAACTTCCTACATACCTTCAACCCAGACCATTTTGTTGATTGTTTTTTTTCTGGTTGCAAGCACACTGATTGGCTCTCCTTGCTCCGCTTGTCTTCACTTTTCTTGGGCTCTCTCTGCTCCTCTACCCTACCCTCATTTCTCACCCACCCCCACTATGCCTAAACTTATTTCCAAATAGCTACTCCCTAAATAAAGCAATCCAATCACAACAAAGAAAAATCCATATTATATCATTCCAATTATCCAATTACATTGTATCGTACTAACTCACATATATCACACTCCTCTTACTTAACTACCTGCTACTTATGTCTTTTAATGTTGTAAGTCATAACCAGACAAAATAATAGTTTTAAATCCTCCACATATCAAAACTCAGTTGCAACTAACAATTCTTCCTACCCACCCATGACATTATTACTTTAACTTAGATCAGAAACACGAGTAGTAAGCCATATGATAACTTTATAGTCATCAATCCTGCTATTTCTATCTGTTGTGGCTCACATAACCTCTTATCATACAGAACTCACAAGGGATAATTGGCTAGGCTTAAAATGGCTCACAAGGGCAATTAGCTTAGTACTAATCTATGAACCTATCTATGAACCTATGAAACGTAATACACAATCTAGGTACACTACCCCCTTCCCAGACCCACTACAATTAATGCATACATATTTAATAATAGCACCAACTATCTATAACCCCACAAACATAATCCATGTACCATTTACCTTACTCACACAACAATATTATCCTAATGTTTTACAGAAATACAATAAGTTTATACATTTACAGTTTACATTGTATTACAGTTCATATTTAGTGGGAATATTCACCCCATCCCTGGCTCTTAAACCAAGCCAACCCATCTAGATCTTCACAGCCCAACCCAGCCCCAACAACTATTAACTCTCACAAGAAAAAGTACTGACTTACTACTACTTAATATAAATCTCAGAAGGATCATGAACAAAATTCAAGATCTGCATACCATCCTTGCTCTATATACTCAAGATATAGCACTTATAACAGAAACCTAGCTAAAACCAGACATCTCTAGCAATGAAATACTTCCCCTAGGATACAATATACCTAGGCTAGACTGACAATAGAAAGGAGGTGATGCTATAACCTTTCTATACAAAAACAATCTCAATTTAGAAACTTTAGACCTAACCATCCCAAACTTTAACAAAACTGAAATACTGTATACTAAACTAACAATTAATCCAAATAAACATGTCATAGTGGGAGCCTACATCCCACCTGAGAACAACCTGAGTACTCTAAAATACATCCTAAATTGGACAGCAGCATCCCTCCCTCAGGAAACAATTATAATGGGTGACTTTAATGTGGATTGGCTCTCCTGTAACTCTCAAAATTTCATTGACCACATTAACCTACATAGTTTCTTACAAACAATCCAAATTTCGACTAAAGTAGACAAAAAAATCAAACATTCAGTCCTGGCTGGATCCTTACAAACAGGCCAAATGTATCCATACACTCTGGCTATCTCCCAGACAGCCTCAGTAACCATATTCCTGATTAAATTCTATAACACCGAATATCCACAAAAAGTTACCACCTACCACCAAACCTGAGATAAAAAAAATTATCCCCTAAGACTTCATAACTAGTTTAAAAAATGCAGTGAGACACCAATCAGACATTTCCATTTAGATACTGCAGTTGAATACTTTAACTCAACCTTCCTCATTATCCTAAACATCTTGCCCCCCATGAACAATAAGGAAAATTCCAATTATGCCCCCTGGCTAACGAAACAAACAAGATCTCTGTTAAAAACTAGAGATAAGGCCTGGAAGAAATGGCTCAATGACAAAACTAGAGCTAACAAACAAACATCTAGAACTTTAAAATAAATATAAAAACAAATTAGACAGAGCAAAATAAATTACTATAGCAGTATCCAATCAAAAAAATCAAAGAAACCCACAAATATTCTGAGCTGGGATGAAATAAATCCTACAGCCGTGACAAAGTAGTACTCCCTACCAACACTCATTGATACTAAAGACAGCATAGCTTGACAATTTAACCGATACTTCACTGAATCCATACTAGCCCTCACAAACCATAATCACTCTTCCCCTACCCAGACTCACATAATACCCAGGCTTGATCCCAATAACTTCTCTTTCCAACCTGTCCCAATCAACACCATAGTTAAATATCTCAAAAGGCTTAAACCTACTATACTTGCTGCTGACTATCTACCTGCTGACTTTCTAAAAATTGCTGCCGAAGCAATATCATGTCCATTATCCATGTTAATAAACTGAAACATTTCAGAACAACGTCCCTAAAATATGAAAGTATGATATATCATCCATCTACATAAAGGTGGAAACTTGACAGAATTATCAAATTACCAGCCAATAGCTGTACTATCAGGTCTTTATTACTAGATCAAAACTTTACTTACTCAAATACCTAAAGACTGATCTGGTAATATTGAAATCCAAAAAACGCAAATGTCGGATTTCACGCAGGGAAAGAATTCCCTTGGCCATATGAAAAAAAAAAAACTTTTAAACCCAAATCTAGTGGGGGGCTTTGCCCCCCCACACCCTGTGATGTGGGAAGCTGTGCCACCCACACCCCCCTAACTAAATATACCAGCTCTGAGATCACTCTACATTGGACAAAAGGGCATAATCCACATAATGGCCAAGGGAATTCTTTCTCTGCATGAAATCAGCCATTCACGGTTTTTGGATTTCGATATTACCAGCTAAATTTTTAGGTATTCCAGTAACTAAAGCTTTGATCTGGTGATATAGACTCATACTACCACCATTATCTAAAATACTTGAGAAGTGTGTACATTCACAAATTGTAAACTATCTAATAACCAACAATCTTCTAACACTCAGCAAAGTTTCCATCCAAATCACGACTGCCCTTGTTAACTTTATTAACATTATTAACCACCATCACAATTTAGTTTCCTCCATCTTTCTTGATCTGTCCAAAGCTTTTGATACTGTCTCTCATTCTAAACTCTTAACTATACTATTGGAACTTAAACTTAGCGATTCTGCACTTACTTGATTCCAGCAATATCTAACGGGTTGCCATCAAGCTGTAAAATGGCAACAAAATTTCTCTTCACTACTGCCTTTAACCTTGAGAGTACCAGGGGGATCTAGTCTGGGTCCTCTCCTTTTTATTATCTTTACTAGCAATCTTCATACTACCACCCTACTTGCCTCTGTAGTTCAATATGCAGACGATTCCACCTTGATTTGTGCCACCACAACACTGCAAAAGCTCAAAAAAATCACCCAGCCATCATTCACTGCAGTTGAATCTTGGATAAACAATATATAACTTATACTTAACCCTAACAAAACAAAACTCATACTCTTCTATTCAACTAGAGCTGCAGACCCCCACCCACCATTCAATATATCATAATCAAACCATACAATTATTTCTCCAGTTTCCCAAACAAAATTAGTTGGAGTGGTCTTTGTCCATAATATGAAATTCAACATACACATATCACAGACATTATAAACAAGTTTACAAAAAACTAGGAACCCTGTACAGAAATCGGCACTTACTAAACAAATCTTCAAAGGCTGCTATAGCAAGAACCCACCTTATCTGTACACCACTAAATGCCTCACAAATTCTCACAAATATTAAGAAATTTCACATAGCAAAACTCGAAACTTGCTATAATAAAATCCCAAAGTTTGCGACAGAATCAAATTTCAGATCCTATCATTGCTTGGCTTTAAAACAAATATCTTGGGTTGAACTAACAAGTCTTTTTGCTTATAGTTAACTCACCTGAACCCTCCGAATACTAAATCAGCCTGAAAAGTAACATCAGTACTTCAAAATCGAATACATTACTCCAATTACAGGGTACTGCATTCCACTAGCAAATCCTTCCTAAATATATCCAAACCATCTAACAATGCAGCTGAAGTTTCATTTCACTCAAACTGCATAGCCAAAACTTGGAATTTCCTGCCATTAAATATAGAACAACAACTAACACTTTCAACATAAAAAAAAAAAAAAACTTCTCAAATCACACCTGTTTGAATCCTAGACCTGCTCTTGTACAAACCTTGGTTGGAAAATGATGTCTTAAGGCAGCTAAAAGAACTCAACCAGTTATTTTTGCATTTGAATAGTGTACCCTACTAAGCAAATGTATACTTAACTTGCTTGTTTTTTTTTACCTTCAGTCACAATACTACTATTCTTTTTATTCCTGTGTAGACTATATGATTGCATTAGTGAAATGTATAACATGTATTTTTCATTTTGTGCTTGTATCTGAGAGCGAATCAACACTTGTATCTGCACATTGTGTATGTATTGTACTGTTATTTATAAATGTGAAGCTTTTCTCCCCGGGCCTCCATTGAAAAAGGACATTTTGTCCAGTTGGACTTTCCTGGTAAACAAATATAAAATTAATAAAATAATTAATTAAATAAATAAATGTTCCTTTAAGGTAAGCAAATGGAGACATAAGAAGTGATACGCCATGTTTGAAGCATGAAAAGAACAATTCCTGATCAAAACAGAGCAGAAAAATGATAACTAAAGTAAAGGTCTTTAAGAAGGAAAGTTTAAAACTAAACTATCCATCCATCAATCCATCCATCCATTCATCCACAATCCTTATTTTTTTCAGTTTTGCACATGGGGTCAGAATTTCACATCAACAGTGACCTTTATCAATATTTACATTATTTAAAACTTCATGTTTGTAAACAAGTGATGATGTCTTGATTTAAGGTTAGGGACAAAAGGACGTAGCAAGCAATAAAGTTACTATTTGCAGTTCAGAAAGGTTATTTGGTGTTTTGATTTGGTTATTAGTTTATTATGTCATTTACTGGGCTGTTCCATTGTTGTTTTAATGAAGGTGGAAGGGCATGATAGGAACTTCTGAATTTCTCAACAGACAGACCAAACAGCTGATGTTATTTAGGTATGTGAGGATAAAAGGATGCAAATTGAAACCATAAGGTGATTAACTTAATGTGAGACATAAATAAGTATTATTTCACATAAAGGTTGCAAAATAGGGGTCTATGTCATATCATCAAAGGATCCCTTCAATTAATTGCAATTCATCAAGGTAACAGCGTTGAACAGTCCATTCTGCAAATGTTTACATTGCTGAATGTTACTACATCAAATTAAATTAATTGGCCATCATCGTTGATGGTATATTAACATGGTCACCTAATGCAATTCAATGTGGCAACATTCAGCAATGTAAACCTTCACTGAATGGAATGTTCAATGCTGTCATCTAAATAAATAGCTCCGAATGGATCTTTAATGGTATGACATAGACTCAAAAACAATTACAAAATAGCTAAATTAATGTGATCGACAGCAATGTTAATTATCAATATATTATATGAATTCAAGACAGTTTTTAAGAGAAGTATGATGTAATGAAAGAAACAAAATGCCTTGAATTTATTCTGCATGTAGGTGAAATAGAAAAAACAGGTAAGTCAAGAGGTCTAGCATCATATTCCATGATTCCACGAGTCTCTACTGTGTGGGTGTGGCAGGCAAGTTCAGCATACCATTATAGTAAACAATATACCAGATTACTGCAAATCTCCCCCATAAAAATATATATTTGCATCACTATCCCTGAAAATACAAAGAACCACATTACCTGTAATGACATTTTTAACTGATTCATGAACTTTAAGAAACACAGTCCATTGGTCATAAGGTGTCATTCACTTTCTTCAAAGATAATGTTGCAAGATATATGCATGTGTATATGCATAGGTGTTATGTTATATATATATATATATATATATATATATATATATATATATATATATATATATATATGGATACCCATCATATGATAGAAACCTCATTTGACTGAAACTCATTTGACCAAGACCATAAGACTGAAATTTCAAAAAATTTCAAAAGACTGAAAAGTCACTTGACTGAAACCCATAAGACTGAAACCCATAATACTCAATTTCAACATATTAAATTTAAAACAGGACCATATAAAACCAGACTAGGTGGGGGCCTATGCCCCACCCCCCAATGTGGGGGGCTGTGCCCCCCACCCCCTAACTATATATACTAACTCCAGAATCACGTTACAGTCGGGAAAAGGGCATAGTAGTGGCAGCATGTAGACTACTGTAAGGTACGTGAAAGGTATATGCCCTTTTCCCCACTGTAGTGCAATCCAGGAGTTAGCATATATATAGTTGGGGGTGTGGGGGGCACAGCCCCCTACATTGGGGGTGTGGGGGGAATCACCCCCCCACCTAGTCTGGTTTTATATGGTCCAGTTTAAAATTTAGTATGTTGAAATTCAGTATTATCAGTTTCAGTCATGCGACTTTTCAGTCTTCTGAAATTTTAGTCTTATGGTTTCAGTCAAATACGTTTCCATCAAATGAGGTTTCTATCATATGATAGGGATCCATATATATATATATATATATATATATATATATATATATATATATATATAAATATATATATACATACACACACATATATATATATATATATATATATATATATATATATGTATGTATGTATATGACATTGCACATGGGAAGCAGCAACTGTTAACAAGAGGTTAAGGTAAACTATTGGCATCTCCCATCATCAACACATTAACTTCTTTCGAAAAATTATCTTGTGAGAAGCAACAACTATTAACATGAAGTTATGGAACTAAAGGTTTTGAAGACCAACAGATTTTAAATTTGATAACCAAACATATGGGCATATAAACCAATAAGGTTAGCATTTCAAAAAAATGTGAAGAAAATATTTTGATTAACAAATATATAACAGAGAAATTCACTTTTTGATCTGACCAGTGTGGTATAACTTGCACTTGCAAATTATATCAAGTTAAAAATATGCAGCTCTCCACTGTGACATAAAATCATAGAAAAATGTGTTACTCCATTCAAGTTGAACAAGTGGTAAATGAAGTGATTTTTTTTGTTTAGTCGTGATGACTTTTATTGGTATTTACTTCATGCCTTTTGAAGCAAATGATAATCAGTAGGTACAAAAGTGACAAAAGCTACATTCTTAGTTAATTTTATACCGGTTGTGCAGGCATTTTATTTTTTAAAAATGCACAGAAAATAACTGACAAGCATTTTGAAGCACCTTTTTATTAACTTTATTTACGACTTACACATCATGGCCCATGAAAGGAGAAATAAAGGTCTTTCTTTCTGAGTCAGACTTTTCTTTTGCGTAGCAAATTGACTTAGCCTTGCCTTTTAAATGCTTCAATGTGTGAAACTTTTCATGTTCGGAAATGCATTGAGATAATGAAAAGTACAGTGTGTACCTTACTGTTGTTTTTAAGTAAAAACTTATGAGCTAAATTATATAAACTATTTGGCATGTGTTTTTGGCACAAAAAGGAGCTTTGTGCAGAGTTCCAGAGTCTTCCTTTAAAAAATAGCATGCAGTGATATGCTGTGCTTCTATTACATAAACTGACATGAGTATAAATAACACTTGCATTTAAATTAGTACCCTGTGGTCAGATATGACTGAATAACTGACTTCCAGTTTGATCTACCATGAAGCAAGTAAAAATTAGAATTAGAAATCTCTGCAAAAGTCAAAGACGAGTGAAGGGAAATCAAGGCTTGACAAGAATGGACTGCAATAAGGTATTCACCAAAACTAGTAGTTGTAGCTGACTGGCTGTACTGCTCAGTGATTTATTTGCAAAAAATTAATAAATACATAAATAAATAAATAAATAAATAAGCAACAACATGATTTGTATCAAAGTGTATTTTTTAAAAAAGTGGTATGTATGAAAATGGCAAGGTCTAGCATTATTGACTGGTTATAATCTCCAGTGGTACACTTTCCAGTAAAATACTAATTTGGTAATGGTCATAGCAAAAATATCAAGTAAAATCATGAAGTTCTGTGAAATCTGGGGCAGCTGAGAGCTGTGATAAAAGTAGAATTGCAAGAACATTAACAGTGTAATCTTGCTGTGAACTGTAGATGATTGCAGAACTGGAATAGCCTTGGCAATATAATCTAATGGTCTGCTGTAAGGTGACCAGTTATCTGATCATAAACAGTTTATTTTTCTCAAAATATAGATGTCAATAAATTTACCTTGCAAGCAAAGCAAGGGCCAACAGGTAAGCTTGATATCTACTTCAGGAACACAAATAGCTTATAATCAGATGGTAACTTGAAATGCTTCCATATCCCTTGTGTGGTTTCTGTATAGTTTTGATATACTTGGCTTACTGGTTGCTGTTCATTCAGAGTTCATATCTTTAGGGATGACTTGCTTTAGTCAGGTAAGTGCTAGCTTTCGGGTGGTGGGTATGACATCAATTCTTCTTTGGATTGTTAAGATATACATTACAGATTTCCTTAATCAAGATTTTTGTTCAGGTCATCACATCAAAAGGTTGGAAAAAAATGCTCTGAAATCCACCACAGAGCATGTAGAACATCATAGCTTAGGGAGGCCTTAGAGATCCCAGGCCTCATTCTCAGTTTAGTTGTGTCTCCCACAGTTATTACAGTAAGTCTTGGCCATGCCCACTGGGATTTCATATGTGGCTGCATCTCCATGTCCCACTTTAGAAGTCTGAAAAGGTGGCAATCCTATTCCCTGACTCAAGAGTTGCAAACATTTCTGGGGAGACCACATGACAAATTATCATAAGCCAATCAGCTGAACTGCCATATTAGCATGCAGCTCTGCCTGTGAGACCATCCACCATGCTGAGGCCACCATAAGGGGAAAACTTCAATGGTAGGGTGGTTTCTGAATCAGAAATTTTAGCTTGTTAGGGAAAATGTCTAAACAAAGGGTTCCCTATTTTGATAAACTTTTCTGAGTCCCAGTAATAGTGACTCAATTAGTACTGTCAATAATAGAAACATAGAAACATAGACTTAGCTGTATTACATTTGTAATGAATCTTATGTATTCAAAATAAAGTAATACCAAGATGTTGACAGCATGTGTAATTCAACACTGATTTTGTTCTAAACAGCAATATGTAACATTATTACAAAAAAACAGACATAGCATGTCTTAACACAATATAAATTCAATATGCCCTATTTAGGATACTTCTCAATGTTTACATTGGTGCAGGTTTACAATAAATGGAAGCTTAACAGGCAGCTCTTTGTAGTAAGGTATCATAAGATTGTATTGAAAGATGACCAATTAATATTGCTAACCCAAAAGAAAATGGGCTTGTTTAGTCATGATCTTTTGTGTAGTTGTATTTATATGAGTCTACTAGTTGATTCTTCAGTTACTTTCTGAATAGAGGGAGATTACCTTTGTATAGGCCATACAGCTGTACACTGTACAATTAGTAACTGCCTGAAGAAAAAAGTTTTTTTATTTTATTTTTATTTATTTATTTGACATTTCTTTACTGAGAAAATCTGACATAAGAAATGTCCAAACCACCAAACTGGAGCCAAAAATAAAAACGCAGCAAGTAATTTAGCGGTTTCATTCTTTTACTCTTAGAACATCTTCAATGAACACACAACTACAAGTCAATTTAACACACAATAAGATGACATCATAAAACCAATTAACCAATGAAACACATTCTGCAATTAACCTAATTGTAGTAAAAATAACATAATTAAATAAAAATTAAAATACAAACTTCTATCTAAACTGATGTATAAAAACATACATTAGAAAACATTGAAACATTTGAATATAGCATGCATATATTTGCACGACCTGGTATTTAAATACATTGATATCTCAGAAAACATTTCACAGAAATAGATTAATTCAATGCAGGACTAACATCTGCATGCAAAAGCACTTGCCACTTGCGTTCTACAAACTCAAGATAATTGTTAAATAGAGCTACAAAAATACTAGGTTCAACTTTCTGTACTACACGAAAATAAAACTTATGAAATGAGGAACAGCACAAACTATTGTTAACATCTCTATTTTTAATAGCTCTGACATGTTCACTTATATGACAACCGAGGGTCCTCACAGTTTTGCCATTGTAAAAACATTGAAAAGTACAACAGGTTGCCAAATAAACCAATCCTGAACTTTTACAGTTAAATCTATCCTTAGATTCCAAGGTGTAGTTAATATGCTTAAAAAAATAATGACTACCATGATAAATGAACCTACAAAATTTACAGCCATTGCAAGGAAAGTTTCCTAAAGGACCAGTCCCCATCAAAGTAGTACTTTGATCTTTCACATGTTCTAACAAAAACTTTAAGTTACGTGTTTTCTTATTAATAAAAATTGGTTTAATTCCAGTTATGTCACTAAGGTCTTTGTTTCCTAAAATTACTTTCCAATTACCTGAAATAACATTTCTCAGCATTTTCCCTTCAGTACTCATCAGAATCAGAAAAGATAAATTTTTATCATCACCACTATTCCCTTTTTTAACCTTCAGGGTAAACAAAGTCACAAGAAGAGGGGGAAACCTCTCTTCTCTAAGTTCAACTACACCATTAGGTATCGCAATTAATTTATCATAAGGATACCCCTTTTCTAAAAATAGATTAATTAAGTATTTAACCTCTTTAAGAAATTTTCTTTCTCACTAATAATCTGACTAAGCCTAATAACTTGGGCCCTGGAGATATTATACTTCATAAAAGGAGGATGAAAACTACTAAAATGTAAATAATTGTTACTAAATGTCTCTTTCCCCTAGATAGTACTAAAAAACATGTGTGTCTCAAAATCAGCAGTTAATTGTACATCTAAAAAAATGAACTAACGTACCTATACAGCCCATACCAAAATGTAACCACCTTAAACTACTATTTATTTCCATTAAAACACCTTGGTGGTGCTGTGGTAGCGTTGTCGCCTCACAGTAAGACGCTGTTCAGTTCGATTCTCAGCTACGTCTTCTGTGTGGAGACATGCGTGAATGGGCGTACCTTCATTGAAGGTTGTGTGTCAGGCCTGGCAAGTCGGTACGTAAAAATCTACTGCCAATCATTAGTGGACCGGAGTTCCGCTGTAGCGACCCCTAACTGGGAAATGCCGAAAGACACAAGCATTTCCATAAAAACACCTTCTATCATCACCACTATTCCCTTCTTTAACCTTCAGGGTAAACCCAGTCACAAGAAGAGGGGGAAACCTCTCCTCTATAAGTTCAACTACACCATTAGATATCTCAATTAATTTATCATAAGGATACCCCCTTTTTAAAAATAGATTAATTAAATATTTAACCTCTTTAAGAAATTTTCTTTCTCACTAATAATCTGACTAAGTCTAATAACTTGATCCCTGGAGATATTATACTTCATAAAAGGAGGATGAAAACTACTAAAATGTAAATAATCGTTACTAAATGTCTCTTGTCCATAGATAGTATTAAAAAAATGTGTGTCTCAAAATCAGCAGTTAATTGTACATCTACAAAATGAACTAACGTACCTATACAGTCCATACCAAAATGTAATCACCTTAAACTACTATTTATTTCCATTAAAACACCTTCAAAATCCTTTTTACTACCCTTCCAAATAAAAAAGAAATTATCAATGTACCTCCAGTAAAATGTTACAAATTTAAACAAAGGAAGTGATGTTAAATAATTGTGTTTCCCATCAACACATAACCAGGATGGCAAATGCTGATGCAACCCTAGCACCCATAGCCACACCTGAAATCTGTTGGTAAATACTAGATTCAAACTGAAAAAAATTATTACTAAGTACTAAGTCTATTAACACACATATAGTTCTAGAATCTATGGCTAGTTCATGTACAAAGTTCTGTAAAAATAATTCCACAAACTTAATGCCCTCGTCCTGGTCTATGGAAGTATATAATGCATTAACATCCACAGTACACAAACATTTTTCTTCACCTCCAAAAATGTATTTATTCAGTTGATCTAAAAACAA
This sequence comes from Protopterus annectens, assembly GCF_019279795.1. Classification (NCBI taxonomy): domain Eukaryota; kingdom Metazoa; phylum Chordata; order Ceratodontiformes; family Protopteridae; genus Protopterus; species Protopterus annectens. The sequence goes on from NC_056745.1 coordinate 1,275,647,087, forward strand.
CAATGAATCCTTTAAAAATATTTACTACTCTGTACTATAGGATTCAAAACACTGTCTAATAGGATAGCAATATTAACAGTTTTATTTATTGGAGAGGTTATAATTGGCCAAAAATGTGGTTTAACTTGATCTTTGTGCACCTTTGGGATCCTAAACAATGTAACCAACTCAGGCTGATCTACCACACAAAAAATAAACATATCCATAGAAATACATCCTTGGTGAAGTAAATCCAAAAAGGTCAAGTCAGTAAACATAAACCTTCTCCTAACAAAATCTTTACTTAGTTTTCTGTAGCTCTGAGTATCTGATAATGATGACAGCATAGCAGACATAATCATCTCTGTTCATTACAACTAAACCATTGCCTTTATCGGCTTTCATATACCTCAAGTTATTTTAACTACATAAACTTTTTAAGGCTAATGATTGTTAACTGTTCAAGTTAAAGTAAACTGTACCCTTTTTTCTATGCTTTGAAGTACCATCATCTCTGAATAATCTGTAAATGTCATCCTCAAACAACTGCCAGAAAACATTCAACGTACCAACAAGTGAAGGGTTAGTCACACTTCGTTTTTTTAATTTTACTAACAGCAGATTCATGATTAACATCGGTATTTACCTTAAATTAAGTTTCCTAATAAGCTGTTTAAAGTCCAAAACTACTTCAGTCAATGATGCTCTATTAGTAGGTATAAAAGAAAAACCTTTGGACAATACCTCAAGTTCTGAAGCCATAAAGCCCACTTCACTTAAATTAAACATCTGCCATGTCTTCTCAAGAAATGAGGTTTGGAACAGACCATTTTGTCCTGGGATATCTTTAAATGGGGCTAGATACAGAGATTATTAGGAATTAAGAGTATAAGGGGAGGGTAGGGTTAAATGGGATGGAGGGATGCTTAGGAGGAAATGAGGTAAGGGTAGGGAGGGGCTTAGAGGGTTTTATCAAGTTTAACTGAGGTAGGAGTCACATTTTTGGCATGAACTTGCTACTGCATGTTTTGCATCCATGATGACCAGGTGCTTATGGTGAGCAGGTAGGTCTTAGACTTGAGTGGGTGGCATGAAGAAAGGGAAAGATTGGTAAGTAGTTATGATCAATGGTTGTGGCTGATGCTGAGTTATTGGTGTTATTGTAACTTTGGTAGTTTGCGGGAGTGTGATACTTATGGGTTAGGAATATGTTGGTGGGTGGTCTATTTTGTTTGGATCTGGGTTTTGTGGTATGGGATAGCATGTGTGGGGAATGCTGGTGGTGTGTCTTCTCATGGCTAAAGGTCTGGGGGGCATGAGCATTGGTTCATATTTTTTTTTTTGGAGCTTATGGGGGTACTGCAAGAGAGGCGCTAAGTCATTGGTGTTAGGGCATCCCTCTGGTGTTAATGTAGTATGGCAGTTGCAGTAGGTGGAGATTTTGTTCGCAATATATTCTTTCAATCTTGCTGTTTATTTGTGGGTCAGTAATGGCCAGTTATCTGGGGAGGCAGTTTGTGTGACAGGACTTGCAATGTTATGGTGTCTGCGGGGTTCGCATTTGTTGGTGGTTTAGTGTTTTGCGGGTAGTGCCTCCTGTTCATGGAACTCGACAGCTGACTTTTCTTTGCTATAGTTTGCAGTACCAGGGTTTAGATGCATGTGCAATGGATGTAAGGGTTCTCTGCGACCTTTAAACCCTGGAAATGGAGTTACTTCTGGTTTGCTCAGCAGGACATATCTGGATGGTTAAGACACTCTTGGCCATTTGGTGGAGTTTGTGGGGCAGATTACAGCTACAGATGAACTGTAAAAAAAAAAAAAAAAATGTTTGGGAGCCGTCCAGGGAAGTTGTGGCCATTATGGAAGAATTGGCATACTTTGGGTCTGACAGTAGGATGGCCTCCCTCTCTTGTACTGGGTTGTCGTGGATTCTCATAGAAGTTAGGTAAGCAGGCCTCTCATCTGTCTATATTAGGTTTCTAAGTTGGTCGTTCCTCAGGGAGTTGTAGTAGCTGGGCACGCAGTGGAGGATGGCATGCATTTGAGTTTCTGACTTTGGGTTCATCAGAGCGGTGTGGTTGGGGCAAGCTCTGGTGTGCTGACAGCTCTCTGGGTTGGTTGGAGCGGTGTCAAATGTGTCCCTATTTTCAGCCTCTGTGGGTTATTTGGTGGAGGTTTGATTCTGTAGTGCCTCCGTGCTCCTGAGTTTATTTCAGAGATCTGAGATGGCCTGGTTGCATGTTTCTCTGACGGTGGTTACGGAAGGTCCTGTGTGATACTTCACAGAGTTTTCTTGGAAGGGAAATGGAAAACCGGTATGGATGTTTGTGGGCTTGGTAGGGCTTGCATTGCTGCGCATGTGCTGTTGTGGCCATTTGATCTAGTACCACCTGTAACATGAGGTTTTACAACAATATAATAGCTGTGAATAAAAAATTGTGCTATGATGTAGTTTTATATAGATTTATCTCCAGCATTTACTGGAATTATACACATAATGCTGATCAATAAATTAGTACAATGAGGTATTGGTGTACTCTCAATAACATGGATAACTGCATGGCTTTCAAATTGGATATGGCAAGTATCATACAGCAATGGGACAGGCAAAATCCTTGGTTACAGTTAGGGTGTCCCTCAGGGCTCTTTCCTAGGCCCTTACTTGTTCGGAATGTATCTTTCAATGTGATTTCTTAGATGGTAATTATGGTTCGTGGGGTGTGAGATGCACACACAGGATATGGTAACAGTCATTGTGTCCACCGAGCTGCCATTCTCCTACTGCAGCTGTTCGCCGAGAGTGATTTGTTTCAGCTGCTAACATGGACAGTTCTTAGTAGTGCTATACAGATACCGTGATGTACAGAAGCATGAATAGATATGTTAAAATGGGTACCAGTTAGTAAGCTCATTTATTTTCATAATTTGGAGGTGCATGTGTAGTTGTGGCCCAAGATGTCTCAAATCCGACTAGCATACCATTTTCCTGTCTACATTTTCGCTTCATAACAAGGCTGCATAGTATTAAAATAAATAAATTAAAAAAAAAAAAAAGAAAGAAAAGCAGGGAAATCTAGTGTGACTATAATAGTTCACATAGCAGTTATGTAAATTATATCACAGAATAAAGACACATCACTAAATGATCTATGTGGACTTGATTCCTTTAGAAGCAAAGTGATAGTTTGTTTCTTAAAAAAAAAAAAAAGTCATGTTAGCACATTTTCTTTCCCCGCAATTATAGGTAGCAATCCTTTTGTAATTCTTCAGGCACACAACACAGCAATAAGCTAGCAGTTTTAAGAGGCCAAGGTGTAGTCCCATAATTACCTGCAGATGCGTAATTAATTAATAGTGCAATCTGAAGCATCTTGCGGTGATTTTGGATAGGCTGATGGCATCCGGTTTGACAGGGACATAAGCAGAGTCACAACCTTTTTATCACTTTCCTTTGTTTTGTTAATGTTTAAGTGATGATATATAGGTTCAGTTTGTGGGCACCTGTACTTTTACAGTTTATAGGGTGTTGTGGGGGTTGACTGCACGTTAAAATACTAGGAGTGCCTGACTTGGAAGTAATCGGCGAAGCACTGAAATATGATTAGTTAAGTGCGTTTATATAGCTTTGCAGATTGCTTCTGTATTTCCAGAATCATTTTCTTGAAGCGGGGGGGTCACTTTAAACACATGGTACTGGTATGATATTTGGCAGTAGGATTTCCCAGTCTGTGGCACCGTTGTGGGGAGTGGAGTAACCATGGCTGCGCTTTGACATTGGTAAAGGAAGTCACTGGTTTTTGAGGGCTGGGGTGAGGTCATGTGGCATGACACAAGTAATAGGAGTGTGCATTAGCCATTTAACAGCAGTGTAAACAGAGTGTTTTAACCATCCAATGACCTTACTAGTGAAAGTGGTTGGTAAACCATTAGTATGTGTCCACAGTTTGCCTATTTGTTCCATTCTAAAAGCTTGTGTTCCTCATTTGGGAAATGGAGGGTTGACAGCTGGGTACTGGGAAGTGACATACATTGAGTTTTGGATTTCAAGTCCTTTAGAAAGGGTAGGTTAAAGTTGTCCTGTGCTGGCTGCTTTATAAGCCTTAAGAGTAGTGTTTGGTATTGTTGGCTGAAAGGGGGTGCTATTGTGGATGTGGTTTCCTGGCAGGACAGTTGGCAGTTTGGTAGAAGCACTTTTCATTCCAAAGGAGAAGGGACAAAAATGGGCTGGGGCACAATTGAGTGGCTGGGTCTTGCAGGAGGCTTTGTTTTGGGGTTAGAGGGGGATTTCTATGGTGGGCTTATCTTGGAGTTGCCAGTGAAATATCTTCTGGTTGCTTCATGAGTTAGTTTTATATTGTTTGGTTGAATGGGCAGATTGCATTTTTCTAGGAGTGCTGATTCCTGATCTGCATAGTTCTGCTGTTGTGCTGGCATTGGAAATGGGCACAATGTGGTGTGAAGGGGTATACCCATAGTGATGATGTTTTCTATGAAGGGTTTTGGCAGGGATTGTAGAGCAGCCTTTGATTTTCTATGATCAAGGCTGGAGCATGATGCCGGCCAGTGGGGTTGCAGACTGTGTGTCCTTCGGAGTGTTCATGGGGAGGCAGAGTGTGGTATTCTAACCGCGTTAAGGGCACAGTATGGCGGGAAATCATATGTTTGTAATCCTTTATGCACAGGTGGAATGTGATGAAGATTACACCTATATTTCATTGCCTAGTGTTACGTATGGCAGAGGTGAGGAATTGAGTGGGCTAGAATTGGTGACCTGAAGGAAGATGAGTCAGTGTGATGGAGCCTGTCTTAATGGATGTCACGGTTGCTTGGGTGGTGCACAAGTAGGTCTGAGATTGACAAGCAGTGGTCAGTGCCCTGATGAAGTGGTTTTGAAAGGTAATGTATTTTACTGTATGGTTTTGACTGTTGGAGTGGTGCATCATAGGGTGTATGGGGAGGTATGTTTGGGGCAAGATGATGTGGGGGGTTGTTTATAAGGATATTGGGTTTACAGGTAAGGCAGAGTTAGAACAATCTTATAGGAAGCTATGAGGTTAATGGTGTAGGATTTTGTAGGTTAGCCAAGATCGATAGTTGTTTCCACATACTGCTTTTATTGTTCTTCGAGGGATGTGGATAGAACTCTATGGTGAGTTTAGCCACTCATCCAGTTTTATTTGGTAATGGGATTAGGAGGTGTTTGTTGTTATTGTATATACAAAGGTGTTGTGTCACTCGGCTAGATGGATAGGTCTGGTCATGGGGATTGGCAATTTGTTGTCACACTTTGTGATTTTAACTTTCCCTGATCCAAATATTGGGTAACAATTTTTGTTGAGAAACCTCATGGGATGGCTAAAGTGATAATGTTATTTATAGAAGAGGCCTTTTGAGATTAGGAAGTTGTTTTATTTCACATGGGTATCAGTCGTATCATGAAGGTAGGTGCTAGGAAGAAACTTTATGAAAAACTTTTGTGCATCATGTCATTAAATATTGATTTTCCATGTGTGGAGTATTTACAGTTTTTTCTTTATAGATCACATGGAGGTTGCAGACAGGGATGTGCTGAGCGGACGCTATTCGGTGGTCTGAAGGAAGGTGCACTTGACAGGTGAGGGAGGATGCTGAGGAACGTATCGGCTGATGGAGCATTATGAATTGAGGTCATGGATTACCAGCAGTGCAGCTGTATATGGTGTTTGTTTGTGCATTGTTGTGTTTTTTCTTTCCCACAGCCATAAGGGATGTCTGTTGTGGGGTTGGTTTTGTTATCTTATCTTGTGCGGGAAGCATCAGGGTTAAATTTCACACTGTCTTATTGGTAGTTAGGGCTTTCCTTTGAATGGGTCAGGTGAGCAGTTTACCATGATAGCATACCAAGTTATGTTTGCTGTTGAAGGGGATATGAGGTGAGCTGCAGCATGTCAGAGGACGGTTAGGATTACGTGATTTTGGCAGGTTTAAGGGGATTGTTATAGGAGAGTTTTTATTAAAGGGGGTGCTATTTTGGTTGAGATTAATGGGTTGCATTGAATAAGTTGGATCAGGCTGGTGAGCTAGAGGTTGCATTGTGTACAGGAGGACTTAGCTTCGAGTTACTGCAGTTTTTAAGGGAGGCAGGGTTGGATCATTTTACCACATTTTGGACAGTAAGGGCTAGTCACTGACCTGGTGTCTGGTGCCAGGGGGCATTTCAAGTTGGTATACATTGTATTTGGTGAGTTTGGTTGGCTTGTTTTACGGTTGTGGTGCAGTTGGGGTCGTACTGCTAAAGTCCTTGTATGGTGGTGTAAGCAGTTTGTCTACATGGGTATTGGTGTGTTAGCAAGATTAATATTAAAGATGGTTTGAAAGTGATTTTATGTGGTTATTATTTCATTGGGCAGTAAACAGGCTGCAGTATGTTGTGAGGGTATGCTATTAATTTTGCATGGTTTCAAGTGGCAATGGGCTTAGCGATTGCTTGTTTAGATGGGGTATGTATTTTGAGAGTAATTACATTTTTTTTTTTTACTGGTTTGGTAGTTGGGTAACAAGAGTATGGTATTTTAGGCTTTGAGTTTGTGGTTGTTTTAGCATTGGAGAGCGATCGTTGGTTTGTTTTAGCTGTTTAGGTAACTGAATATCTTTGTTGGTGAGGGGGATTGAGGGGTGATAGCATGGAGACAGTCTGGTTAGGCAAGACTGGGTTCACCGAATGATGTTTGGCTTTATGCCTTTAATGGGGTTTAAGTTGTGGGAAATTTGGTCGGTGAGAGGGGGAACAGCCTGGTCAGACTTGTGGGTGGAGAAGAGGGGCAGGCTTGCCCTCTTCTGTTCCCCCTCTGGTGTTGGATGCGCAGTTCAATAAGTTGGGAAGAAAAGTGAGCGGTTGATCTGTTGCAAAAGTTAATAAGCAAGCAGAGCTGCTTATTTGGATGGTGGTGTAATTCAATAAATTGAAGGTGAGCGGGGTAGCGCTGCCTTGTTAGTGCAAAGATAAGTGAGCAAGTAGGGGACGCTGCTTATCAAGGGTGAGTTGTTACACTGCCCTTATGGTTATTTTATGTTTTCTTTCATGGATGTTATTATCACCAGTGTCTTGGTTTTGGCTGAAATTTATAATTATTGATTAACAATTATGTTTATGGAAGTTTAATAAAGGTCGTCAAATGTCATTCGGTATTGTGTGTTATTGAAGTGGACCAGGACAAAAAAAAAGTTTTTATTTTTATTTATTTGTTTGACATTTGTTTACTGAGAAAATCAGACTGGAAAAATATCCCTATCTACAGTAGAGACCCAGAAAGAAAAGCTTCTCATTGACATAACATTGTTACAGTTCAAGAAAAGTTATTGTAAAGCCTGAAACAGAAGAATGAGATATTAACTAAGTAAACATCAGCCTCAGCCACACTGTGTGAACCTATACATAAACAGTGCAAATATTTGGACAGATGTACTAAATTGAAAAATGAAGATTGTCAGTAGATAAAGTTCACAACTCGTCTCACAAGTTGCAGTTCATAGAGATGACATTTAACACAGCCAGTACATTCTTTGGAACAGGGATGAGTAGATAATATATCCCAAACAAAAACATATTTGCCATTTGTCTAATAAATGATTTTACTAATTTTTTCTCTCTCTCTGAACATAGCCAGAGCATGCTGGAGGTGGAAGGAAGGAGGGACTAGTTCATCCTGGGGTAGTGCAGGAGCAGAGACAAGTTTTACTTAAGTAGTATTTTAGTAGTAGTTTGAAGTTGGAGAGGTTGGAAGTATATCTAATTAAAGGGGGATATAATTAAATTTTTAGTAACAGTACAAGTAGATACTTTGTCCCGAGAGTTTGTGGGGTTTAGATATGCTGAGTAGATGTTGTTCATTAAATCGAAATAGTCTATTATGGTGATAGGAATCGAGACTAGAATCAAAAGCAGGGCAGTCATCGCCGTTATGAATAATGCTGTGCGTGGTTAGGATGGATGCACCATATATGAGTGATGGGAAAAGGTGTATAGTGGAAAGAGTAGTTTTGGTTGTGTTGCTAAGGATGTTTTTATGCCTGTAGAGCATTCCTAATTTTTGGTGAGTCTTTTTTATGTTATTTTGAAAATACAGGTCAAATTTGAGGTTATCATCTATAATTAATCCAATAAGTTTTGTATGGGAGACTACCTCAATTTCAGTTTTGCTAAGTGAAAAAGACTTTGAAATGTGTTTGTGTGATTTGGAGAATATAGCAGTGAATTTGTATATTTTAGGGTAAAATAGTAGATGGCTATTATAGAGTCATTTATCAACTGAGAAAAAAGTGTCTTGCCTGATATGGAGGACTAAGCAGAAGCACATATAAGCACAGAATTATCAGCATATTGTGTAAAAGAGGCTGGACCTATGGAGGTATAGAAAACATTAATAAAGATATTAAAAAAGACACGACCCAGAATAGAGCCTTTTGGTTCTCCAGTAGAGATTTGTAGGTATAGCAAGAGCATTCTGCCAGTTTACAGACTGGAGCCTGTCATGTAAATGAAGTTAAGTTTTTTCCTCATTTTGAGAACTAGTAATAGATGGAGGACTTCAGATATGGACATACGATAGCATCTTATGGTTATCATTTCTGGCAGTTGATACAGAGTATTTGACTGGCAGTTAGTGTAGAATATTAAGAATGTGAACTGCTAATAAGCTGCTTCCTGTAGTCAAGGGTCTGAGCAAGTCAAATAACAAGATAATGTTGTTGGGTTTTCCCTGAAAAGGGACACTTGTATCCATTGAACTTATTATCAAATAAAAATATTTACCTATAATATCTATATCTATATCTATATCTATATCTATCTATATGTCTCTCTTCCTCTCTCTCTCTATACACACACACACACACACACACACACACACACACACACACACACACACACACACACACAAAGATATAGATACAGATATATATAGATATAGGTATGTATTATTTGATATTCCATTTGCTTTCAACAATTCCCATGCTTTTGATCTACTAAACCTTTATAAGCTCTCTATGGTTACCCTCTTAGAAGGGTAGAACACTAATCCATATGGGCTAATTTCAGGTTCAGCCATTGGGAAGATATGTGATCATAATCAACTTGTTACACGTTCGAGACATACATGTCAAGAAATTCACTTCAGGAGAGGAGCAAAATGGCACTTGAGAGGCAAATCTTGACAGCCATTTCAAGAACACTTAGCAAATAAGTAATGCTCAGATAAACCTGATCATAGCTTTTTAGTACATAGAGCTTTAGCTAGCCTGTTGTATAGCGGTTAAAGGAAAAATATAGGAGGGTAAATGGCATAACTTACTTATAGTACCACCTCCTTCCACTGTGCAGTACCAAATCCCCTCCCACCACGGTAGTGTCACTGACTTTTAGGCTGGAATAACAGGCTTTATGTCAGTGTGCATTTTGTGAACAATAGGAAGTTTGAAATAAGGGCAGATTTTTTTATTCCCTCTCTTCTAAACTCAGAAAGTTGCTGGAATAAAAAGTTTGGTGCCAGAGTGCATTTTCTGAAGAATATGAAGTCTGAAAGTCAGACAAAGTTGCTGAAATAACAGGTTTTGTGTCAGTGTGACTTTAGGTTTTCTGCTCAATTAACAGCAGTATTTAATAAGTGTAACTATTTCTAAAATCCATTCTGCAACCCTGATTACTTCTGCTGTCTCTTTATCATAGTTTCAGAATTAGTTAGCTACACAATCAAGAGTGGAACTAAATAAACACATGAAGAAGAAGGCACGCAAGCAGCACAGTTGTAGCTGTCATACTAGCATGTTTTTCAATGTCTCTTTTGGCTGTCAGTCAAGTAGGACTTGCCCACATATGCATGGCCCTGCCCGGCAGTGTGGTGGTACTATATAGAGGGTTATGATCAGGTCTCTGATACCCACATTTTTATTTGTTCGAGTCATAGATGTTAAGAAATTCAACTCGTGTGAAGCTCAAGAGGTTACTCTTGGTATCCATTTTGAAAACACATAATAAAGGGTGGTTGGTCAGACCCAATTATGTCTTTGTAGCGCATGGAGTTTTATCTACTCCATGCAGTACTACCTGTTACAAGAAAAAATGCTGAAGTGTTTTTCTGGCTTTGAAAGACAGTGAAGCACTTAGTGAGTGCTGTCACATGGACAGCAAGTAAGAAAAAAAATAAGGAACAGTTTTTAAATGCTGCCCTACTTTAAATAAGTTACTTACAGAGTGATGTCTGTAAACTTACGTGGACATAGGAGGAAAGATATTCAGGGACCACTGAGAGTGAAGTGATATCCCTTCCCTTTTGTTCAACTGTAACAGCACTTAGAGGGTTTGTAACATTTGTTACACACATTTGGAAGCACTGTTATGGTCGGGTCTGGTGCTACAGAAGTGCATAGCAGGTTGATCTTTTCTTTCAGTTTTGCAGTATAATCACAGCACTCCATGCACTAAAAGTAAAGCATGTGTAAGGCATATCTTTGGGCTTGTAGAAAGCTGTAAAACACTTCACTTTGATACACACAATGCAGAAATGTATCAGTCTGAGGAGTTTTAGCTTGCAAAACTGATTTTGTCTTTTCAATGCTGCTCTGTGGTGGTTACTGTCTATGCCCTGGAATGAGACAACAACTTAACAATGCTGATAGGTATTAAACAAATGTCTGTTAAGGACATTTCATATGTCAGAGGTAGTTAACTAAGTTCTATTTGAATAAAAAATTGAGGGTAGTGTTGTATATAAGCCTTAATAAATTCATGAATCTAAGGAATCAATTTGAGAAACTGTTTCCTAAATTAAATAATATGGCAATATAAAATTAACTGCAAATGTTGCAGTTTCTTGCATTTTACCTGTTTTAAATAATAGAAATATAACAACAAAATAATTAAGTTTCCCATTTTAAAGCTAATTTGATATGAAGGTACATAGGATATAATACAAATTGGGTCAGCTTAGGAGACAAATAATGCATTTATAGAAAATGATGGCCAACATTTTCCAGAAAGTTGTTGTCTGTTTCTAGTCAAAACTACGAGGTGTAGCTCATGAGAAATCATCAGCTCTCAACTATTTACTGAAAGCTTAAGAAGAGATAACTGTCTCTACAGTAATATAGGAAGCAATATGAAAATTAAATAAGAAGCAGAACTTATGATTAAAGTTATATCATAGAAACTGTGACATTTACTGATACTGGTTAAATGGAATGGATCGGCAATAAAAAGTTATAATGTACGATGTTAAATGTACTTAAATCACACAGACTTCAGCATAAACAAAATCAGGAAAATTTTGCAGGTAAAGGATTGGTGAAAAGTCAGATATATAAAACAACTGTCATGAAAACTGAAATGTACTCTACATTGGTAAACTACATCACAAATTTGATTGTTATGATTTCTTTTCTTATTACTGATCTTCCAAGAAAGCACTTTCCCTTTTTCCACTACAGTCTAATCAGGGCAAAAGAAGTGAAAATTCAGTACATAACTGTTCACAGGGGTTGACATTTAAAATATCGGTATCCACATTGTCGAGTCCTGCATTAGGGAGACTAGTCGACCAGAAATCCAGACTTACATATACTAAGCCTGAGATTGCCATTTCATTCCCTTTTCTCAAAGGTATGGTGATTGTGGAGTTGGTATGTACCAGTTTAGAGATTGTAGTGGGTCTTGGCCCCTTGCAAAAGGCAAGCTTAAAGAAGAGTGCTGTTTGATATTCACTCTTCTGCATTTTCTGTTTTTGTATGTTTCACTCTTATGGGACTAGGCAATGCAACTCAAGATTTCAGTAAGGGATCAGTCTCAGTTATCATATATATAACAGAACTGTACATAGTTTAATTGATCCCCTGTGCATTTCCGTGAGCCAGCACCTACACACAAAAAAAAAAGAACATTACTATTAGATTAGCCTACTGTGCCTCTGTAAAGTAGGTTGCAGAAGGTACCCTTTTAAGATTAGTTTACTGTGCCTCTGTCTAGCAGGGACACAGAAGAGATCCCAGGGGTGAATTTGCGATTTCCCATCCACGTGTCCAGATTTCGCTTGAAGAGGGTCAGCGAGGGGCTATGTCTAACATGAACTGGGATTCTATTCCAGAGTGAGGGGAGCCTCTGGGAAATGAATCTGTCCCTCCAGCATGTCCTATTTATTTTTGTGCTGAGGTTTAGGTCCCTGGAGTGTGTAGCTCTAAGGGACTTGGATTTTTTGAGGTGGAGCATGTCCATTAATTCTGGGTTTGACATGGCATTGTACGTCAGGCATAGATCGCCTCTGAGTAGGCGGTAAGCAACTGAGTAGAGCTGGAGTTTCTTTAGTCAAGCTGCATAGGACATCTGTTTGTAGCCCATGATCCTCTTGGTGAGGTACTTTTGGGGTCTCTCCAGTTACTGCAGGTGTCGGGTAAGGTACATCCCAAAAGGGGCATTGTATTCAATTATGGGCCTGATGAGTGACGAGTAGAGGAGCACAATGACCTCTCTTGATCTAGATGCGAACCCTTTCGTGATAAGGTGGGCTATATAGAAGGTCTTTCTAACCACTTTGGCAACGTGATTATCAAAGGAGAGATTACTATCTATGTTGGTCCCCAAATTTCTAATTACTTCTTCCGTACTTAATGGATTACCACCTATGTGGTAATTTGTAGGCACCTTGTTTTTCCCAAAGGGGATGACTATGCACTTTTTAGCATTTAGCTTGAGGCCGTGGCTCTGGCACCAAGCATCCATCTCTGTGAGACCCTTTTGGAGGATGCTAGTGTCAGCTGGAGATTCGATTATGGCCCCCAGTTTGCAGTCATCTGCAAACTTTGTCAGCCATAATCCCCCTGTGTTAGCCTGAAACTCAGAGAAGTATATACCAAACAAGAGAGGTCCCAGAACTGAGTACTGTGGGACACCACTTGTAACTGGTTTGGATTCGGACATGGCACCTGCAATTCTGACCATGTAGGTTTTATCTCTGAGCCAGTTTGCAACCCATCTTGTGATATAGGGGTTGATATTTAAGCTGGTAAGCTTATTTATGATGCCCGAGTGGGGTATTGTGTCAAAGGCTTTTGCGAGGTCCATGTAGGCTGTGTGGACTACCTTGCCCTCATCTATGGCTTTGGTAACTGTTTCAAAGAAATCAACTAGGTTTAAGAGGCAAGATCTGCCCTTAACAAAGCTGAATTGGGTAGGGTCCAGTGTCTGGAGGCTCCCAATGTCCTTGTTTATGAGTTCTATGATAATATGCTCCATAGCTTTACAGACCAGACTAGTCAGGCTTATGGGGTGATAGTTCCCGAGGCCCGTTGTGGCACCACCTTTGTGAAGTGGGACCACTGTAGCTGTATGCCATTCTTTGGGTACATATCCTGTAGTAAGGCTAAGTCTGAACAGTGACTTAATGTGAGGGTTCAGTTCTTCTTGAAGCTCATGTAAGACACAGCCTGGGACACCGTCCGGTCCCATAGATGCTGTGTTTTTTACTTTTGAGAGGGCAGCTTTCACCTGTGCATTTGTGATGTCAGGGAGGTTACATTCAGTTGGGATAAGCATTTGCTCCTTTGGGAGGGGAAGGGGGGAGAAGTTTGCACTGCATCTGTCTGCTAGGATGTTGGCTATGTCTGTAGGTTCGGTATATTTTGTACCGTTATGCAACAATTCAGAGCATATCTGGGAGTTTCCACCCATGTTCCTGACATAACTAAAGAAGGCCTTGTGATTATGTTTAGTGTCTAGGGCAATTTTTCTTTCGAAACTGGCCTTTGATGATTTTATGAGGGATCGAAGTTTCTTGCTAATACTGATCAGAGATGCCTTCCCTTTTTGGGATTTTGCTCTGTCATGTAGTAGCTTCCTCCTTCTGTTGTATAGCTTATTTATGGCCAGGGTCCTCCAGACCGGTCTCCTGTTTTTGGAGGAGTGTCTTGGTTTTATTTGGGATAGCACGATCCATGCATTCCTGCAGGTGCTCATAGAATGCATTTGTAAAGGATTCTGTGGATTGGGCTGTATTATCCTCTGGCCCTGGGGCTTTGAAGGATTCCACCTCAGTCTTGAGAAGTGCAAAGTTGGCTTTTGAGAAATTATTTACAGTGATTTCCTTGGCTGGGGGTGGGGACAGGATATGGATGTCCAGGGAAATTTGTTTATGGTCTGATCTTACCAATGAGGGGTTTACCTCTGGTGTGGAACATAGAGTCCCCATGTTGGTGATGACCAGGTCCAATATGTTGTTCCCTCTTGTGGGAGTGGTGACCAGTTGTTCCATTGCGTTAGAGTTTATAAATTCAAGGAACCGTTGGGTGAGGGTGTTTGGGCTTGAGTAGTTTTCCTAGTCAATGTTTGGGTAGTTGAAGTCACCCAATAATATAGTGTTTGGAGAGACCTTCATATTCTCCAGTGTTCTCAGGAATGCCAAGTGGGGTTCCTGTAATAGGGAGGGTGTTCTGTAGCAGGCTACAAACTGAAAGGCAGTTTTGCCCGCTGTTAGTTGCACATGGATGGTTTCTGATGCTTCGTGCAGTGCCACTAACCTGGAGGTGTAGGTATCTTTGATGAATATAGATACTCCCCCTCCTTTTGTGCTTCGGTCCGAGTTTTGGGGCCAAAACGCATGGTATGAGTTATAACCTGGTAGTGCTGGGGTGCTCTCAGGAGCCTTGAACCAGGTTTCTGTTACTGCACAGACATCGATTTTCTCTATACTAAGGAGAGCCTCGAGTGCGTGCATCTTGAGGTTTAGACTTCTGGCATTGAGTAGCATTACCTTTAGTTTTTTTATCCTTGGTTTGTCTATGGAGGTGGGTTTGTCCTTTGAGCCTTGCCTAAAAAAGGCACTATGGGGGTGGCAAGAGCCTTGGCCAGTATACGAAAGCCTAAGGGTGACCAGGTGCAAGCTGTTCCTAGCGAAGCAACGTGGCTTGTCGAGCATGTCATCCCAGGTTGACAGACACTGGATCCCCTTTGAATGACACCAATACTTTAGCCAGTTGTTAAAACTGATCATTTTGTCTTTATACTGTGGCATCATTCTTGGTGAGGGCAAGATGCTACTCAAGGTCAGGGTCATACCAGCCTGGGCTACATGGTCAGAGAGCTCCTCTATGTTTCTTTTCATGTAGTCCAGGGAGGTACGTCTCAGGTCATTCACACCAGCATGGACAATGACGGAGTCATACTTGTACTTGCTTTGGAGTGACCTGAGTGCTTGCTTTATGCGGTGGATCCTGGCACCTGACAGGCAGCTTACAGTGACCTTCTCCTTGTTCAGTCTGGTGAGCGGGACGTCAGTGTGCCGGACAATAGAGTCCCCTATAACAAGTGTATTTGGTGTGTTGTTTGGCCTTAATGGCTGTGACTGTGAGGCTTGCTACAGTTAAACTACAACACTCTGAGTGCTTCAACACTTCAGACATGACCACAAAGAAAGCCGATACTGCACTTTAGGCCATACCTCTTCACGATCCAGAATTTTGCTGAATGTCCCTGCTTTTGCTCTGCTTCTTTCAAATATTATATTTTTGTGGTAAGTTATTAAGAATTATAGTCAGTCAATAAGACCAGACATTAGAGTTTCATACATCTTACTGTTCAGAAAGTGCATGTCGATGCAAAACCCGTTGCTCACTTGACTTTTAAATGAAAACACCAGAAAAGGCAAAAAAACCCACAAACTGGATAGAAAAGCAAGGAAATCACTCCACTGGTCACCCACAAGTAAAAAATAAAGTCTGTTTTATTAAGCGCTTTTCTTCTCTCCTTATAGGGAGACTTCTTCAGATAACAGACCTGTACAAATGCATAGTTTAAATAAAAAAGTCATCACTCATGTGACACTTAACACACACCTACATTTAAAGACATCCTTCCCTATATCATCCATATATTATTTTATTTATTTTATTTTTATTTTACATTTGTTAACCGGGCTAGTCTAGCTGGATATATTTCCATTTTCAGTAGAGGCCCGGGGAGAAAAGCTCCACATATAGAGATCAGAGATATATCATGAGCTCAATTAACAGATTACAGGCTGGTAGGACTTAGACAATGAATATTGTTACCCAAACAAGAATAGGACTTAAAAATTTCTAGACAATCTAAATGACATAATGAATATTATTACATAGTTTAAAACAAGAAAAAAAAAATGTAAGACCAAGGAAAGAGAAATGTACATTGTTACTAAAAAGGAAAGGAGTTTAACTTTCTGGACAATCTAAATAACCTCATATTGAACATTATTGCTTATTTTAACAGCAAGTAGAGAAAGTGGAAGACCAAGGAGGAAAGAGAAACAACAATAGAGAGAGAGAGTAGAGTTAAAAGAGATACAAGTTTACTGGAAAAGAGTCATAGCCAATAAGGAGGAGAGATATATGAGAGAAGTATGTAGGGTGGAAGGAAGATTAGGGGAGAAAGGAGGAGGCACAACAGAATAGGGCGAGAAAGAGGGTTAAGAGGGGAATCAACATTTAGTCAGGATTAGAGCAGGGACACATCCAGTGGCTTCTGAGGTATGTTCTGAGTTTTTGTTTAAACAGAATAGTAGATGGAATGGAAGTAAGTTCGGTAGGAAGTTGATTCCAGTGTTTACCTATGGAGTTTGAGAAGAGGGAGTCACCAGCTAGGTTATTAGATTTGGTTAGGGTAACCAGCAGTTTGCTAGATGAGCGGAGTGAGTTCAGATTAGCATATGGGGTTAAGAGGTTAGAAAGTACAGGTGTGTTAAGAGATTGGTAGAAAGCTCTTTGGACAAATGTAAGTTGGGAAAGAAGTAACATGTTTGACAGTTCAAGCCAGTTCAGTTGCTGCAGATTCAGACAGTGATGAGTTCTGAAAGGCTTCCCAGTAACAAATCTAGCTATGTTATTGTAGGTAGTAGACAGTTTGGAAAGATTGTTTTTCTTGAGGTTAGTATAGATGGGAGAAGCATAGAGAAGAGTGGAAATGAGATGAGAGTGGGCAAGAGTAGCTTTGGCTGGGGAGGTTAAGAAAGTCTTAATTCTATAGAGAGAGCCAAGTTTCCTGTTTACACATTTAATGGTATTATTGATATGACAGTCAAAGGTAAGATTGTTGTCAATTGTGACACCTAGCAGTTTGGTAGTAGGGTCAGGTGATATAATGGTTCCATTGTTAGATAAGATAGTGAAATCTAAAGCTGGGGATCTGGTAGTAGGCTTAAAGAGTAAGAGTTTGTTTTTTTTGCGTTTAGGAGCAGGCAACGATTTAAGAACCAAGTTTCTACTTTGGAAAATACAGCTTGAGTATTAGTTTGAAGTTCGGAAATGGATTTAGCAGAGCAGATTAGTGTGGAGTCATCAGCATATTGTATACAAGTAGCCTGGGGAATAGCTACTTGTAGGTCATTTATAAAGAGGGAGAAAAGAAGAGGTCCAAGAATAGAGCCTTGGGGGACACCAAGTGAGATTGGGAGAAGAGATGAGAGTTCCTTATTCCAGAGGACGGCCTGTTTCCTGTTAGTGAGATAGGAACTAAACCAGTGGATAGCCTTAGCTTCTAAGGAAAGAGATTCGAGAATTTTTAAGAGGAGAGAGTGGTTGACCATGTCAAAGGCTTTGGACAGGTCAATAAAGAGAGCTGAAGACAGGATGTTATTATTACGATTCTTGTTAATAAAGTCTGTGAAGGAGAGGAGAGCGGTGGTTGTGCTATGAAAAGGCCTAAAGCCATGTTGACAGTTAGTAAGAATGTTGTTTTTATTAAGTGGTTCATTAACTGATGGTGAACACATTTTTCCATGATCTTTGCAAGTGGGGATAAGAGAGCTATGGGTCTATAATTAGAATAATCATAGGAGTTCCCTCCTTTATGTAAGGGTATGATGTGAGAGATTTTCCAGATATCAGGTATGGTTTCTTCATTTACAGTTCTATTAATGAGAATGGATATAGGATAGGCTATATCAGAGGCTGCTTTTGAAGGAATTCAGATGGCAGTTGGTCAGCTGAGGGAGCATGGTTTGAGTTTGTGGATACATTTCAGAATAAAGGAAGTAGAGATGGGTTGTAGCCTAAAGGTTGGTAGCTTGAGGGATGGAAGGTCAGGGATATTAGTATTGTCTCTAGAGAGATGAGAGGCCAAGGAATTAATAGTATCAATAAAGAATGAGTTGAAGGTATTGGCTGTATCAAGGGCGGAATACTTTTCAGACCCGGAAGGGGATGGAGTGGTAGTCTGTCCTGGGTGAAGAAGTTTATTTAGGGTTGTCCAGAATTTTTGAGGGTTGTTATGATTTGCTTGCTGGAGATTACTATAATAACTCCTTTTATCAGAGAAGATAGCTTTTTTGGTAATGTTTCTTAGGTGCCTAAAAGTCTGATGGTCTATTGGAGATTTGCTAGTTCGCCATTTTGACCAAGCTTTGTTTCTAAGTAACATTTTTTGTCTTGTATCTTTAGATAGCCAAGGGGCAGGTTTAGATTTAATTCGGATGGAGCGTTTTGGAGCATGATTATCTAGAATTGTTAGGAATGTGGTATTGAAGTAAAGGACAGCTTCTTCAAGAGGAAGTGTCTTTAGTGGGTTCCAGTTACAGGCATTTAGTTCACTTTTAAATTGAATAGGGTTGAATCGTTTATGATCGCGTAGGGTCCTATAGATGGGAGTATTGTTAGAGGCGTTTTTTTGTCTTATAATATAGGTTAGTTTGTGATCACTAAAGTCATCGGGTAAAGTTCCAGATTGATATTTTAGTAGAGGTTTGTTAATGAGAATCCAATCAATTATTATTAACTATAACATTTATTGCTAAAATATTTAGCTTAAAATTACTAAAATATTTAGCCTAAAATTTAGATTAGACACACAATGGGTCAGGATAAATTATTTTAATATTTTAATATTTCAATTTTCATCAGAATGAAGACATTAAAAATAAAAATATACATGAAATAAATAATGTTGATTAGGAATTTTAGGCTAAATATTTTAGTAAGAGTATATTTAAGGCATTACTTGTAAAATATTTAAATAAATGTCATAGTTAATAATATGTGGATGTTATAGGGGAGGGTGTCTTTAAATGGAGGTGTGTGTTAAGTGTCACGTGAGTGATGACTTTTTTATTTAAACTTTGCATTTGTACAGGTCTGTTATCTGACGAAGTCTCCCTATAAGGAGAGATGAAAAGCACTTAACAGAACGGACTTTATTTTTTACTTGTGGGTGACCAGTAGAGTGATTTCCTAGCCTTTTTATCAATGTTTAAATGAAGTAGAGTGATATTTAAAAAGTGTATTTAATCCTTGATCTTAGTTTTCTTTCCCCCCATTATTTCTGTCTTTATCCAGAATTCTTGAACAAAGAACTTAAGGGGTATGCCTCCACCCCTTGACATTTTGACGAGCAAAAAAAAAAAAAAAGACTACAGTTAAACTATTACACAGTGATTGCTTCAGACATGACTGCAAATTTGCATTTATAAAAGAATGTTAGTACTGCACTCCTGCACCATCAATATGTACTGACTGAGCCCAGGCCAGCAGCCCCCATTGCTCCATCCCTTTTACAGCTCTGATGTATACAAAGTGTTAATAAATACAGTCTTGAAAGTGTGGGATTTGGGATTTATAGAATTACCTTTTACAATTAAAAAGTGACAGGAGGTACAATAATAATACCAGTGAAGATGTTTACAAGTACAAACAGAATTTACTGCTATTGAATTTCAACTTCAAATTAGTTTTTGGCATCATAAAGGATGCAAACTGTCTGAAAAAATGATATTTCATATATATGTTAACTTTTCCTTTGCCACTTTTAAGATACAGGACCTAATTGTTACAAATTCTTCTTTTGCTGTCCAATTATCTTGGGGAAATAACAGAAAGAAAGAAATTAAAGTTAACTCCTCTTCAGTGATACTAATTATAGAGTGCTATAGGGTGGATAGAGACACACTACAGGAACTCTGCAACCTCTATTGTCCTCAACTCAGAGCCAGGGCAAACCAAGGGGATCCCATTCCAGTGGAGACAAAGGTATGTGTAGCATTTAGAATTTTAACTAAAGCTATCTTTCAAAGACCAACAGGGGACATGATGGAGGGTGTCACAGGCATCAGCATGCAGGACCTTCCATCAGTTCCTGAATTCCATGCTCCAACATGCTAGTGACCACATATATTTTCCCTGTACTCCTGAGGATAGGGCCAGAAATATGCAGGAGTTCTACCCTGTAGTGCACTACCCTGAAGTACTGAGTGCCATAGATTCCACACTTGTAGAAATTAAGGCACCACCTGGGGAACAGGGAAGGCTTTACATAATAGAAAGGGCTTGTACTCTGTTAACTGCTAGGTAATGTGTAATGCCAAGGGAATCATCCTGTATGTGTGTGTTGTCAACCCGGACAGTTACCATGACTCATATCTGACACACCTTCCAACTGTATCAGATGTTTGCTAGGGAGGATTTCCCACAGGGTCATTTATTAGGGGATGCAGGTTATGCACTTCAACTGTGGCTGATCACACCCATCAGAAATGCACACACACCTGCTCAAGAACGCCATAATGAGGCAAATGCTCAAAACAGAAATATCATAGTGTGTTTGGGTTGATGAAGTCATGGTTCCGGTATACAGATACATTTGCGGGAGGCCTGCAGTACATTCCACGTACATGTACTAAAATATTCACAGCATGTGCCATGCTACACAACATCATCTTGGGAAAAAAGATTCAGCAGGATCAACAAGGGGAAGGGGTACACATTCCAGCACTAATGGCAGTCACCACAGCCATGTGCAGGTGAGGAGTCAGAAGAGGAACTAGCAGCTGCTGTGGGTGTAGGCAGATGTAGACATGCCCAATATGCCCTCACATTGGCTAAGAGATAATGTATAGCACACTCACTCACCACCTAAGGGCCTAAAACCTTCCTCTTACACACATAATTATAGTAACATTGAGGCCATGCAATGCTCACAATCTTTACCTACCCATGTAATGGCTGTGTACTGCTTGCATCAGACAGAGTCAGCCCTGAACTAAAACTGTTGCAACTGGTGGATTTACGAGGTAAGTGTGAACCTGAAGTGTATTGTGTAATAATATGAATGACTGCCATATCCTTGCATGTTGTTACTTGGTAGGGTAAGCAAGTAAAAGGTGAGATATTTGTGCAGAAATGACCTTAACATGTGACATCAGAAACTTATTTGACTTATATGTGTCCATTATTAAGTAGTAGTCCTCATGCATCAGATTCAGAGTCAAACCTCCCAAAAGTAGTAATGGTCACTGCATGCCTTCAGTTTAGCACCACACATTTGCCCTGGAAAATCATTAAAGAGAGAGAAATTAGAAAGTAATGATACACATTTCAGTTTCAGACTTCACAACCTTCACAAGATCATTAACAATAATGATGGAAAAAGTTTGATGCTATCAAGTGTCTAACTTTCTAAGATCAATATAAGTCAAAGGTACAATTACTAATTCAACATAACAAATGGAGATATACTAAGCTCTAAGTCAGCTATGCACCCTGAGCAACAGACACAAAGCTTAGGTATCCCTGAGTCCAAAATATAGAAAATAGGGATATGGCACAGTTATTTATCATCATTTGCCCAGGGTGTGTGTGTGTGGGGGGGGGGGGGGCAGGAAGCCCTGGTTGAAAGGTCAGTGAGTGCGTGAGTAAGAAGGAGAAACAGGAAGACATTCAGATAACATAACAAATGACCAGTGAGACAAAATGAGTTTTAAGCTTTACAGCTGAACCACATACCTGTTGTGTGTGTATGTCTGTATGGATCCTCCAGGTGAAATTGATGTGTGAATGTCTGCATGAACACAACCAAGCTCTGTGCTAGCTATAAGAGTTGGTATGCTGAAAATGTGTGAGCCGTGCATGGTAGAGGTGGCAGTTCATTGTTGTCATACCCAACCATGAGAAATGGCTCTGCCAGAAGTTGCACTGGCACACCCATGCCCACAGTCAGATGCACTGCTGCTATTTGAACATGACTGATGTCTGCTGGACAAGTTCTCCTCATGAGGACACCTAGGACCATGACCCCATGGCCTGCTGTGTCTGGGTGTGGAAAGCCCAACCACCGATGGAGCAGTGAAAGTACTGCCACTATGGGAGCGTGATCAGGCATGGCTTCATTGGCTAACAGCAGATGATATGGCTGATCTATGCCCATGAGGATGCCATTCCACTCCCAGCAGATGCTCCATCACAGACACTGCAGTTACAATGTGTCATTCATCCAATCCATTCAATCAGCAACATGATGGAGCCAGTCATGCATGTCAGCCTGTGCCACATCTACAACCCTAAGCATTTCTCTGGAGGACCTATGGGAGCATGCCTGTGCCTCCATGACAGCCTTAAACATACATTGAGTGGCATGGGAAGAGACACTTGGATCAGGTGGAGAATGGACAGCAGGCCTCCTCCAAGCACCCCTAACAAGCTTCCTGCATGGCACCTCACCCATACTTTGGCTAAGGCTAGAGCCAACAGGCACTGAAGTCACAGTAACCATACTTCTCTGATTGATTGTCTTGCCCTCCACCTGTCCAATATCTGAGGGCTCATTGGAATGGGTAGGCATAGGCCTACTGGCTGTGCCTGATGGAATTTCAGAGGATGGCTGTATGTCAACCTCAGTGTCTGATTCAACCTCTGCACCCCCCTGACTGTGCCTCTTTTGGCCACCATCATCATCAGAGTCTTCTGATATGCTGATATCAGGTGGTAGAAGTCCCATACTAACACTGTCAGGATCACATGTGATAATAAGCAACAAACAAGGGAAAAAATAATACCTGCACTACTATAATCCAATATATGCTAACTATTGCAGACAATACAGCAATACATGCACCAATCCAGGCATCAACATCACACACTAAAATATTTCTTTGAACTGCTCCACAGTACTGACATAAAAATGTTTGGCTTACCATGTGCAGGTGATGGTATGCTCCCTATGCCAGATGGTCGTGGAAGCAGATAGACAAAAAGTAAGGACAAAATCAGCACAAATAACAGCAACACAGAGGGTAAAACTTGTTGCCCTTTATACGTCCATTAACTATACTTTCAACAAGAACTTGGATGACAAGCCCAACCTAGGACCCATGTGTAATCAGTCTGAATGCGTTGTTAACTGTAGCAATCTTCAATCCCTTCCCAACTAATTTCTTCTTAAACAGAAGTAACATATTGATATAAATATTTTACTATAAACAACAATATTTAACAACTGAGATACAAAAGCCTACCTGGAATCTCCTACAGGGACATACTTGCTGTCCCTGAAACAGTAGCACCAATGTCAATGACATGCTGTTCTGTACTTTCCTGGGAGCTGTCTGGATCCCTGACAGTAAACAGAAACTCTTCATTTGCTGTTAGTGGTGGCTCTGCAGTGGACCCCCCCCCCGATGCCCATCTGATCACTGGCCACTGCAGCTGCTCTTCTCCATGCAGATAAGAAAATGCCAGTGGCCCTATAGCATACCTGATCATATGTTCTGCTGTGGCCACCTTCTGCATTGACATCTGCAACCATCTGCTGACAAATTTGCATTCTGCCTGACATATCACCATGGTCCCTCTCAAGAAAAAGGCACCATGTTGCCTAAAAGCTTCCTCAATGACCTGTTGCTCAGTGTCAATGAAGTGTGGTTTTTCAGGGATTGAGACACCCAAGCGCCATAGTCTTTGGTGTCCTAAAAGACAACAGAATGATAATACACATAAGTACTACATAACTAAAAAATACCCGCCCCACCCAGATAAAACAGAAAAGGTAGCATTTCAGTATTACCCAGTGGGGAAACATAAAACATTCTAGAGATTTGAAATATGAACAACAGGAATTGTGTGGCTGTAACATATTACATTTACACAGAAAGCAAGGCTGGATGCAAAAAAAAGAAAGAGTAATAATAGCAACATATCCTTGTTTGTGCCATAACAGAAATGCAGCGTTGCTCCCTTACCTTCAAAAGAACGGACAAAAGACACATTTTGCTAACAAACTATCACTGAAATGATAAAGTGCTATAAAATGAAATGTCACTGAAACATGCCTACAGATTAAACACAGAATGTTAATGTATTGCCAATCATGTATACCTGTGAAATGCTCTGCAAAACATGCCCATGCCATCAGTGCACTTTGAACTAATGCATACAGATAAAAGTGTAGTATTTGCTAATCAAGAAAATATACATACGTATTGAACAGATGTTTCTTAATGACATTTCAGCATATGTAGTATATAATTGAAAAATGTGAGCATACCTTCTTAAGTTCAGTAATCCTCTGTGCAGATATATCCCAAAGTGATAGCCTCTTTTCTGTGCTCTCTACATAAACAAGTCTCTTTGCCTTCATGTTCCATAGCCACATGGTTTCTTTTTATTGTGTAGATTCAGGGCTGTCAGCAAGGAAAAGATGCAAATCAGGTGTAAACTCATTAGAATTGCTGAATCCCAAATACTTGGCTCTGTGTGTCTGATGTAAACATAGTGCAGTCACTTCCTCAGTGTTTGTTTTTAATAGACTGCAACTGTGAATGATTACTGGTAGGGAGAAGGAAAATGCAACAGTAATGCAGACTGCCCTACATCCAGTGGGTGTGTCAGTGTCAGGTTAGACTTCCAAAGTGTTAGAAGTAATTTTGTTAAAGTTGGAAATGTAAGTAAGCAGCAGACAATTCACAGGTTTGGTTCATTAATGTCCAACCTCCCCTTCATTTGTTGGCAACTGTCTATTATATTATTGCCATTTAATATCCACTCACATTTTAAGGACAATGATATAGAATGGCTTACAGATGGCATGTCTAAGATTACTGATCAGATAAGACAATAATGTGCAGTAAACACAGAGAGGTAAGACAGAGCTGCAATGTTGTGTGATCCTCAGTGCACTATATCCAAAATTAATACATGTACAAATAACTGTTATATGATTTCATAGTCTGTAAATGATGTTATAGGTGGTTGTATGCAGAATGTTTTCATTTTCCTGCTGCAAAGGTGTTTGTGTGGCAAAGAGGGGTAGGGGACCTTTACTTAATTTTGAAGGTAAATTGGAGTGAGAGTTCAAATCCAGGCATATGTACAAATATTTCATGTGTACTAACATTTTGTAGTGTCATATATTGGTTTTCCTCGGTTTCCTGTTTCCTCTTTTTTGTTTATTTTTTGGCTAGTGTTTTTGTGGTGTGCGGTATAGCTCAAACAAAGGAAATGGAGAAAATGAACGTCAGGTTTGGCTGTTCTTATCTTGTTTGCACAACGCTTAGCAGTGCGCAAACCTGAACTAGTGGCCCACCCAGGAAGCAGACAGAACACCTGCAGAACACCTGCAGACAGGGCATCTGTAAAAGTGCAAAGGTCAGAAACAATACATTGTTGCAATTTTTGCTTTCCATCATGGAACTTTACTTAGCAGCATTACATGGTGGCTAGCAAGGTTCTTCGACACCTGCAGACAAGACTCAGAAAGCCATTAATTGAAAATGGATACATTCAATGAATTCTGTTGGGCACCACACCAACACTCTAGGTGATGTTGTATGGTGGTTAACACAAAGAAAGTAAGAATGAGTAGGAAATTATGGAAGTGTCATCTAACTAGTCCTGTGGCAGCAGGTATAAGGGTAGGGCTGGAGTACAGATTGTCCTGGGTTCTAGTACAGGGTGTGCAACCAATTTTTACTGTTGTGACAGTGCAGTTTATAGCAATGAAATGAAAAAAGACAAGTGTTATTTCAACATTCTTGTGGCAACAGATGTACTTGTAGAACTGCCATACACATGGTCCTGAGTTCTAATAGAGGATATTCCATACATTTTTACTGTTGTTCCACTTCCCATTATATTCATTCTCATTTATAATACTTTAAATAGTGGAGCTGATATGAATTATATGTATGATGGATTAGACACCCTTATTGAGTTTTCAACTGTATGACAAAAGGTACACTGCCTACTATATTTATGCAAGTATAATTTTGCTCTTTTGACTTGCATAGCCGTCACAATTACATAACACAAATACACAACTGGATCTATATACTAAAACCTTGTCAGGTCACACACATACATGTGTAACACCTCAAACTGTACCCTATATTTATGAATGATTCCTGACTAAGTCTGAGCAGCACTTCTTCTGTGGCAAAGATGGAAGATCAATGCTATTGAAAATAATGTTTTGTCCCTTATGCCTAGGTTTGAATCCCACACTTTAAGGTCAATTTTAGTAGTGTATAAAGCCAAAAAAATGTGTCAGGTCATGACATTTATGCTCCCAGTGTATGTCTGCAAACTAAACTCTCCTCGCAGTTACCTTCCAATTTTCAATACATATTTTAAGCTACATTAGCAGACACCCCTCAAAACTAAGACCAAATGTAAGATTAACCTTCCAATTTCAAGTATTTATGTCCTCCCTGCTTGGCCCTGCCATGATCCGCTTAACATAAAGCAAACACAGTTGGGAATCACTGCTCAGGTTTGCACACTACCAGTAAACACAATAACTGTAATTGGTGGAAAAGCATCATTTGGCATTGCTCTAGATTGGATATTAGATATGTCTGGCATTACAGAGGAATTTGCCCAGTTTAGGGTGCAGAAGTGGGGTGTCCAGGAGTCCAGGATATTTACTGGAGTCCTGGTAAAGCAGCACAGCCAAAAGCTTCTAAAGGGGATTATTCTGGTTCCCAGTACAAGTCTGAGGTGTGGAATAGTTTTGCTCAGGCTGTATTTGCAATGCTACTGGAATCTCACACACACTGAAGATCAGTGTAGGTCTCATTTTAATGACCTACACAGCTGCAAAAGGTATACTTTCAACCATTGGTTGAATGAATTTGAGACTGCAGACATCCCACAGCTGTTTAAGTATGATCATAAAAGAGTACTTGTAATAGTTAGAAAGATAAATATAAGCAAGACTAGTATGCATAATGCTTTTTTGTTCTTTTCTGTTTTTTCCCCTAGCTAATGCAGAATGTGAGTTCAATAGATGGTATTATGCTGCTCAAATGGAGAGACTGAGGGAAACAAGAGTTTGTGCAGTATGCAGCACAAGAGAAGTGTTACTGTAGCTTTAAACGTTAAAGATAGATTTTTGGGTTTATATACAGTTGTAGCAAATTGAGCATGCATATCCTAACTGTAAAAGCAAATATGCATGCACTACTCTGTAGCACAAGCCAACTTTAGGAGTCAAATATTAGACTGTAGTCAGTGGTTGTGAGTTCAAATACCACAAATCACAACTATACAATACTGCATTTCTTTAATAATATTTAAATTAAGTTAAACTATATACAAGTGGCAAAAATGCCTTGCTGTTAACTGCAATCTGTATAACCGGAACATGCATATGTGCAATATATGCACAATTCAAGGATTACTGTCACCTGTCTGTAGTTATAGTGTGCATTTGTTAGGATGTATAGTTAAATGTCATACTTCAGATAAAATAGTTGCATAATTGTGTTAATGCACTGTATGTCACATATGATGGTACTAATTGTATCTCTTTTTTTCCTCTCAACCCAACCCTTAGCTCTCTTTTTTATTTTTTATTATGTGTCATCAAAATGTCTCCATGTCATCCATCTGTGCCACATCACTAAATGCTCAGCAGCACAGAGAGGTAGGCCAGCCCCATTGGATCAGTCTGCACCCCCCTGCACTGGCTCTAGCACCAATTCCCAGCACACCTGGGTCCCAACCTGGCAGCACTGCCTCTGCTGCCCCTGCACTACCTCAGGTAGTACTGCCCTGGCACCTGGTGCAGTGGTACCCTCCAGGTGCAGTGGCGGAGGTGGGGATTTCATCACCCACCAGAAGATGCCAGGGTTGGTGCATAAGGTCATGCACTGCACCATTGATGTATGCCTATGCCAGATAGATAGGCTGCTATCCCTCAAGATCCATACGAGAAATCATCAAGCATTCCAGCTGCTAGAAGTGTAAGAGGACAGTGATGACAGCTGAATGGCTGAGGACCTGTTTCTCACTGTCTTCAAGTTTGATGGGCATGAGCCTGTGTTGTCCTCTCCCTCAACTCAATCATGGTGTCCCCATCCTTTTATGTCCCTCACCTTCCCAGTCTCTTGTCTTCTCAGTTTCATTTGCTTGCATTTGCTTCTTCACTTTCTCAACTTACCTGACCCAGACTCACCTAAATCCCTTACCCAGCATTCCGCTCTTACTGAATTAACAAAAAAAAAAAAAAAACAAATTGGGCACCTTTCCCACAAAAAAAAAATAATAATAATAATCATCCCATACCTAGCTCTCCATTGTGCATGGTCTTCTTGTCACACTTGATTCAGTCCAGTTGACTATACATGATTACATTGCTGCCACCCATCTCTCTCGAGGTGACAGTCCAAATTCAGCTAATATTCTGCATATATTATCAGTTTTTACTATTGAAGAAATGGATAACTGTGGTTCTTTTGTACCTCCATCCTGTGCATTCTTGTATTGCATTCCCTTTGTCCTTCCCCCTGCTTGTTCCCCATCGCACCACTTTCCTATCTACCCCATTTTAACACCTATAATCTGGTGAATAAATAGAATCGCACACAAGATACATAAATTACAGAAAAAGCAACAGATCCCTTCACTGTTTGGCCTCTGTGTTTGTGCGGAGAAATGTCACTTACACCCGCTGTGCTATGCCAACACACAGCAACACATGTACTATAAAGAATTTATGCCATTGCATTATCACTGTTTATTGAAAATTATTAGATACACCTAAATTCAAACACATTATCATCTGGGCTTAAAAACAAATGTGTTAATGCATTTACCTGCTGCCACAGATTCAGCTAAGCAGCATGTGTGTTTCATACACTCAGTACTAACTCTCAGAATTTTAGCAATGTGGCTCGCATTTGCGCACTGCTTAGCTACACGCAAAAAGGGAAAATAATGGAAATGTGCATTTTGCATACACAATCACTTTGCTAACCATCACACAAACCTGCTGCTCACTGCTCACTATGCAAAGTCAAATTTATCATGTATTAGTGCTGTTTCTGTCCATTTTGCTCCTTATGCCATGCAACTACATGTGAGAACTTAAACTGAACAATATGTCACATATTTACAATGCAGCCATGTGTTGCCTCTCCCATGCACTGCATCCCTGGTGTCTCCAGTACTTTTTTCACAAATATATCAACTACACTAAATAAATTAATATCAAATGTTGCGTGATAAGCAATGCATGTCAATCTGGCAACATGCAGAACCAAAACTATCTTCACAGCTGAACATGCCTACACATTCATCAACTAAACATGGGAACTAGTGACCCATAAGCCTAACCAGCCTTGTCTGCAAAGCTATGGAAAGATTCCTCATGGACCTTATCTACAGGGACATAGGTGACCTTCAATACTCTTGTCCCAACCCATATTGGTTTTGTCAAGGGTATATATTGCTTATTAAGCTTACTGTACTTCTTTGATAATGTCCCCAAAGCCCTGGATGAGGGAAAACAGACATACCACCTATCTTGTTTTAGTTAAGCTGTTTGACACAATCCCCCATTCAGGTATCATAGAGAGACCCTCCCATCTGAGGATTAGTCAATACATTACTGGATGGGTAGCCAACTGACTCACTGACAGAATGCACACTTTCAAAGTAGGGTAGTCCACTTCCACCAGTAGACCAGTTACCAGTGGAGTACCACAAGTATCTTTACTGGGCCCTCTTCTGTTTGCAAACTATTTCTCTGAAGTCCAAGTGAAGGTAGATGGCCTGTGTCTTAACACGTTTGCAGAGGACTGCCAAATGGGCACAATCATATAGAGTCCCCAAACAATGTTAACATATTACAGAAAGGCCTGACACAGACAAATGATTGGTGCTAAACTGACAGACTGAAACTTAATGCAGGAAAATGCCTCAGTGTCCCCTTTAGTAAAAAATTAGCCCTGCTAATTATGTTATACACAGCACCATTCTAAGCTCATACTCAGTTGTGCTAGTCTCTTGAACACACCTTTATAGCAATCTAAACTTTAATCACTATGCATCCATAGTGGTAAGACACACATTCTACATTGCCCACCTCATAAGTAAAGGCATTGCATCCAAGATCAGGGAAGTCATAACTCCACCATACTGGAACCTTATTAGACTACTAATTGAGTACAATCCTCCATTCTTTATGTACTTCACCAGACACCTGCAGCAACTGGAGAGACCACAGAGGTTTCTGACCAAGAGAATCCAGGGCCTGCAAAACATGACATACACGGAAATAATGAAAGTCCTGTCACTGTACTCAATATCATAAAGGCTGCTGAGAGGTGACCTGGGCCTGGATTACAGAGCAGTCTCAGATCCTACCCTAATATAAATGCTGGACATCTACAAATAAAATGGGACAAGAATAATAGCCTAGCCTGTGACATAAACAGAACATGCTGGAGAGACAGATATATATCCCAGCAATTGCCACTCCTCTGTATTAGACTCCCATTGCATGTGAAGCAGAGCTCCTCAATGACCCTATTCAAGTACAAATATGGCTGCTGGATGGGTGATTATAAATTCAACCTAGAGGTCATTTATATGTCTCTCATGTAGAGTGCCAGTCAGTGTGATCACAACATCGTTCTGCTAACAACAAACATCTGACTATGCTCAATAAGGTTACTTGGGTTTTTACAGGGCTAGGCTTGTAAAGGCCCTAGGGCCATTAGCCTAGTAACCTCCTAGGAACCTTTGAAGCTATGAATCTATGCAGGCCTCCCATCATCTTTTCTCCTACATCCAGTGCTGATGTTATCCACTATAAGTTGGCCTGCAGACAGTAAGACGTTGTCCCATTTGATTCTCAGCTAGAGCGTCTTCTGTGTGGAGACATGCATTAATGGTCGTACCTTCAATGAAGGTTGTGCGTCAGGTCCGGCAACTTGGCATGTAAAAATCTACTGCCAATCATTAGTGGACCGGAGTTCCTCTGTGGCAACCCCTAACCGGGAAAAGCCGAAAGACACAACAACTTGCATAAATTACTGAGCTCTGTAGTCTGTGTACTTGGATAGGTAGGGGGTCTGTTTTCACTGCAGTCAACTGGGTTTTATGTGTGTGCACTTGCTTGACATTACAGAGAGCCTTTTAAACCAGCATGTGGGTCACTGCTATTGCCATACTCTCCTCATTAGATACTGCTGATGCCATCAGCTATAAAGTGCTGTCTGAGACACTGCAAGTCAAACTTCAGCTGTGGTGGTTGCCTTAAATACTGATTTCTGTAGCCTGTGTAGCTAGGTAGGGGTTCTATTTTCACTGCAGTTAACTGTGTGTGTCTAACCAGAAGAGCAGAAGTGTGTATCCTATAGTTACTGCTCCAATCCCTTGGATTGACAGCATTTTGATACTTGCACATGTCTACACATCCATTTCATGCAGGCCTCCCAACATCTTCTCTCCTACATCCATTGCTGATGTCATCCACTATAAGTTGGCTTGCAGCCTTGTAAAAGTCAGACTTGTGCTGTGGTGATTGCATGAATTACTGAGTTCTGTAGTCTGTGTGCCTGAATAGATAGGGCATTCTGTTCTCAGTGCTGTCATCTGGATCTATGTGTCTAGCTAGAAAAACAAAAGTGTGTATCCTACAGTTACCACTCCAATCCCATGGTTTGATGGTATTTTGATACCTGCACATGCCTACACATCCATTTCATTCAGGTCTCCTGACATCTTCTCTCCTACATCTGATGCTGATGTCATCCATTGTAAGTTGGCCTGCACCCTTATAAAAGTCAGACTTGTGCTGTGGCACTTGCATAAATTACTGAGTTCTATAACCTGTGTACTTAGATAGGTAGTGGTCTGTTGTCACTGCAGTCAACTGGGTTCTCACTGCAGTCACCTGTGGTGTGTGTGCACTTGCTTAAGATTAGAGAGATCCTTTTACATCAGCATGTGGGACACTATTATTGCCATATTCTCCTCACAAGACACAGTTCATGTCATCAGCTATAAGTCAGACTTGAGCCATGGTGCTTGCTTAAATACAGAGTTCTGTAGTCTGTGCACATATATCACTGTAGTCAACTGGGGTGTGTGTATGCTCCTGCTTAACATTAAAGAGAGCTTTTTACACCGGCATATGGGACACTGTTATTACCATATTCTCCTCATCAGACACTGCTGATGTCATCAGCTATATCTGATTTGTGGATGTGCACTATTCTCATCAGGGCAGGATCAGAGACTTGCCTGGAGGCCAGGCAGAAGTCACCTCATCCTATATGATACAGACTACAGTAACATGGCATGACTTTCAGTCTATCCACATACTTCATGGCATGGTTTGTAGGCCCTGGGTTTTCTTGGTGAGAAGCCCCTGTGGTCTGTCCAGCTGGTGCATGTGTCTGGTGGGGTACATGCAAAAGAAAGCATTGTATTTTATATTAGTGTGCTTATGATGTTTGAGTATAGCTGTTGTTGTCTTTTGGCTTTTCCCAGTTAGAGGTCACCACAGCAGAATTCCGGTCCGCTAATGATTGGCAGTCGATTTTATTGTAATATAATCCTCAGATCTGAATATGATGACACTAGTAATGATGTGCACAAATAAGGCTTTCAATACCAGTATGAACACTTGGTGGTTGAAGTTCAGATTCCTATGTATGTGTGTTTCCAGTGCTTGCATCACTGGGTTTCAGCATAGCGGGACTGTTGTCAATGCTGTAATTAGTGTGGAATTCCTCTTTGCAGAAGGACAAAATAAAGACACATTTCTACATTTAGTTGTGGTTAATATGGCTTTGTCATCAATCATTTGTTTGTGTTAGCCCCTACTGTAGTATGTTATCATCACTGGTGGACTCAATGATTGCACCCAGTATGTCAGAATCAGAAAAAGTGGTAAGCCAAAGGCAGTATACTTTAGCCTGAACTGTTAAGAAATAGATTCCAAACAGTAAAAGGCCAAGCACAAATCCCTGGGGTGTGCCAGTGGGGACAGCTCTACTAGCACAGGTTGACTCACAAACTTTCACAGTATGTGTTCTGTCAGTGAACTTTTGAGTACCCATCTAGTGATGTAAGGTTTAATCCCCATCTGGGAGAGTTTATCAATTATAGCTGCATGGAGGAATTGTGTTCAAATCCAAGGCCAGATCAGGATAGCCAGTATGCATTGGCTTACTTCATCCAGACCTATCACACAATGGGCTGTGACATCACATATCATCTGTCATGTAGCACATCACATACACCATCCTGACACCATGGATACACCTTTCAACACACCCTCCACACAGATTATGTTCCTGTAGAAGGGTGTGCATCAACATGCATCCATCTGAGATGGGGGGGGGGGGGCACAGCACCCTATGCATGCATGTATAGACACATTCTGACTCTCATCTGTGAGGTAGACCAGCATGTCATTGTGGACCTTTCTAAATGGACACTAGTAATATCCCAGCTGTGTGCAACAGACCTGTGTGAATTGTTAATGCTGCATCGTGTCTGTTAAATCTGTTATATGTCCTCAAAGAGGTCATCAAGGTCATGCATGACAACAACATTATCATCCTTTTGAAGTTGACAAGCCCAAGGCATTTCACACAAATCCACACTGAGTATTCACTCAACACTGTTAGATGTGGTCACAAAACCTATATCACCAAGTGATTAGACCACTGTATCACATATATGGCATCTAAATATGTTGAAATGTGTGAAGTGACTTATATCTCATGTTCAGTGATCGGGTCCACACATTAGGCCTGCCTGCTACACCCTTTTCTGTCCATTATTTAAGTGACAGACATCACAGTTGACATACACATCCTGTGTCCAAACAGCTTTCTGGAGGACTACAGATTGTGGGCAATCATTGTCTCCAACTGTGATATTAGTATAATACAGACAGTATTAACAAACACCAAAACTGCTGCCACAGGCATGACAACACCTGCAATGACACAAAACATAGGGGATTTGTTATGTCAGGAAAACAAACACACAACCCAAGTATAATGCAGACATCAGACCCTATAATCAGATGAATAGGTATGTGATCTGTGTCCTGGGCTAGATGGTAAGTGGAAAGTCCACCAGCATGTGATCATAGTGCTGACTACTTCCTTATATGTAATACGACTATTGATTATGTTACACCAGATGCATATGTGCTACCTGTTCTGGTGATGCACTCATTACATACATAGCTGTTTGACAACATTACTGGCATGGGTAACACTTGTGCCAGTGTGGATTGTGCTATATATATATATATATATATATATATATATATATATATATATATATATATATATATATATATATCTGCCTTGCACACCAGTCAACTAGCCTGTATTGATCATAATTGAAGTACATGTATAGCAGTGTCCCTCCTAACACCTCCAGCAGATGTTACAGTGCCAAGACAATGTGAGTGTGGACATGCCATAATAGTTGTACAAGTGGGGTTTGTGCAGAATAATCTCTGATCACTCTAAATCACATATGTTATGTCAGATGGGATTACTGGTGGTATTATTCTGATATTGTCCATAATTGTTCTTGCTTCTTTTAATGTTGCCCATGAGCCTTTACCTATGTCTTACTTGCTGGAGACCTCTGCTGAGATTCCACTCATATTCAGGCAAATCAGTTTGCACAGCTTCACAGTAAGTACCATACCCCAATTGTATATAACATCCATGATAGCTGTCCTCTGCATTTGTTCATGTAAAGATGTTTATTTCACTCAGACATCTTCCCACTGTTATGTCACTTTGTGTGACAGTCACATAATACACATTTTCACTATGCAGTCTGTAGTGTACCATATTGATATGTGATTGGTGTTGCTGCTACAAATGTCTTACATTAACATGCCTCATCTGCTGTACATTAAGTTGTTTCACCTGTCCTCTTTCCCTGTGTTCAATTCCTACAATTCATCTGTGTGTCCCTATTCAATACACATACTTGCTCTGAGTGTTTATTTTACATGGCAGTCCATGTACCCTTACAGATCATTTACACAACTTTGGTACAGAATGCCAGGATGGGATTTCACAATGCTTTACACTGTATACACTGTCATGTACTTGTTTAGATCATATATATAAATCATAGCTCTCAACTGTCCAGATTTTTGCAGAATTTCCAAACTTTTGCCTTGGATATCTTTTGGTGTGTTTCTTATAAAACCTGTGGTTTTCTGCCATATCACTGGGATGATCTTAGGACTGATGTCATGCAATAATTGCATACATTTGAATTTTAGACTTCAAATATGTTCATATGTTCACAGGTGTATACTAGGCTAATGGCCCTGGAGCCTATATAAGCCTAGCCCAAGAAGATTCCCTGGCATCATGCTGCCCAAATTTAGATCCCAGTGCTCTTGTCAAGCAAGGCCACTGAAGTGACCCCCAGGGTGAACTTCATTTTTCTCATCCACTTGTCAAGATTTCTCTAAAAGCGGGCCAGTGAAGTACTCTGCTTGATGTGAATGGGAAGTTTGTTCCAGAGTATGGGAAGTCTCTGGGGTAGGAAACTGTCCCTCCAGCATGTTCTGTTTATTGTGGAAATGAGATTTATGTCCCTGTAGCATGTGGCACAGAGGGATTGGGATTTCGTTAGATGTAGCATATCTAGCATGTCTGGGTCAGACATGGCTTTGGAGGTCAAGCAGAGATCGCCTCCAAGTAGGTGATAAGAGACAGACTATAGCTGGAGTTTTTTGAGTCTGTCCATATAGGGCATGTGTCTAAGGCCTAAGATCCTCCTACTGGGGTATTTTTGTGTCCTTTCCAGTTGTTGTAGGTGTATAGTGAGGTACATACCAAATCGGGCATTGTATTCTATAATATGTCTAATGAGAGACAAGTAGAGAGGGATTATGACCTCTTTCTTCCTGGATGAGAAACCTTTTGTAATGAGATGTGCCACATAGAAGGACTTTCTGACTACAGTGGCAGTGTGGTTATCAAAGGAGAGGCTGCTGTCAACCTGTGTCCCCAGGTCTCTTATCACACCTTTGGTGTTTAGTGGACTACCACCTATGTGGTAATTCATGGGCACCGAATTTTTCCCAAAGGGAATTACAATGCACTTTTGGGCATTGAGCTTAAGGCTATGGTTCTGGGACCAGTCATTGGTGTCAGTGAGGCCTTTTCGTAGAATGTCTACATCAGTTGGAGAATCAATAATGGCTCCCAATTTGCAATCATATGCAAACTTGGTCAGCCAGAATCTCTTTGTGTTGGCTTGAACTTAAGAGAAGTAGATGCCAAACAGGAGAGGACATAGGACCAATCCCTGTGGGACACCACTTGTAACTGGTCAATAGTCAGATTTGGAGTCTGCTACCTTCACAGTGTGGGTTCTATCAGTGAGCCAGTTGGCAACCTATCTTATGACATAGGGGTTTATGCCTAGTTTAGTGAGTCTATCTATTATTCATGAGTGATGGTGTTGAAGGCCTTGGCAAGATATAGGTAGGCTGTGTGAACTACCTTGTCCTCATCAACAGCTCTGGTGACAGACTCGAAGAAGTCTATCAGGTTGAGCAGGCATGATCTACCTTTCACAAACTCAAACTGCGTGGGGTCCAGAGTTTGGAGAGTCCCTATGTCCTTATTTATAAGGTCCATGATGAGGTGCTCCATAGCCTTATATATCAGACTCATCAGACTAATGGGGCGGTAGTTCCCAAGGTCTGTAGTCGCTCCCCCTTTGTGGAGTGGGATGACCATAGCAGTGCACCATTTGGTAGGAACAAAGCCTGAAATGAGACTGTGATTGAACAGGGTACTCAGGTGTGGTGCCAGTTCACTTTGTAATTCACGTAGAATACAGCCAGAGATATTATCAGGTCCCATAGAAGCTGTATTCTTGGCTTTGGACAGTGCATTTTATACCTGTGTAGCTGTGATAATAGGGACTTGACATTCCTCAGGTATTGTGATAGGCCCTTTAGGGGGTGAAGGGGTTAAAGTTCGCACTGAACCTGTCTGCCAATATGTTGGCAATATCAGTTGGTTCTGTATATATAATGCCATTGTGCTGTAACTCAGAGCGGATCTGAGTATTGCCATGTAGATTCTTGACATAACTATAGAGTGCCCTGTGGTTGTCAATAGAATCTGCAACAATTTTATTTTCGTAGCTAGCTTTAGAGGATTTGATAATGGATCGCAGTTTTTTGCTGACAAGGGAGTTTTTCCAGTCTTGGGAATTCACCCTTTTCTGCAACAGTTTTTTCCCTCTGTTGTAGAGTTTGTTTATCGTGGGGGACCACCAGATTGGCTTCCTTTTTTTTGGAGGAGAACGCCTTGGTTCTGTTTGGTATGGCTCGTTCCATGCACTTGTGTATGTGCTCATACAGCGCATTGGTGTATGATTCAGCAGTCATGCAACTATTTTCCATTTGCAAGGGTGTTGTGAAGTTACCCACCTCTGTTTTTAGAAGCCCTAATTGTTGTTGGAGAAGGTTTTTTTATGATGGTTTCCTTTAGGGGGGGTGAGGGTGGGATGTGGATATCCATGGTGATTAGCTTGTGGTCAGATCTGACCAGGGAGGATTTGATTACTGGTGTAGAGCAATGGTTGCCCATGTTAGTAATGACCAAGTCAAGGATGTTTCTACCCCTGGTGGGGGATTACTGGTGTAGAGCAATGTTTGCCCATGTTAGTAATGACCAGGTCAAGGATGTTTATACCCCTGAAGAAAATGTATCTTCACACAAACCCCTTGTTATTCAAGCACATTTCTAAGTTTAAAAGAGCAAATATGTAAAATCTGTCCCTAGTAAGGTCATTGTTCCCCCATTATGTTGTGCTTTGTCCAGATTTCTTGCACTAAGAGATTGAGAGCTATGAGAATTATTATATGTTAAGCCTTAGTGATCATTGTGGCATTCCATGCAAACCAGCTAACCTACTGTGCTCTGAGTTAAACAGGTTTGCTATCTGTATTGCATGACACAGTTTCTGCTTATTTATTTAACCACACTTATTTACATTTAAACATGGTACATGGCATAAATATGCAATTAGTGCTGGTGCGCACTGCGTATCACCTCTTACACATGTAAACTCCATGTAGGTTTCATGTGAAGCCTACACGGAGAGTACTGAACTCAGGGTATAATTTTTAAAGTGTTATAAACATCAACTGTAAAAGTCAGTATTAAAAGTATTCTTTCCTGTATTAATGATGGATATGCTGTTTCACAACTGAATCCTATCAGGTTGCGATGGATAAGACGTGGTTACTGGACTCTTAAACTGTGCTCATATTGGGGGAAAAACAGAAAACAGAGAGAAAAGATAAAGAAGAGACGCGAGAAATTGTGAAGGCAGTAAGAAAGAATGACAGAAAGAAAGAAAGACAGAAAAAGGAAAGAAAAAAATCAAGAAAGAAAATTATTTCCAAAGTGAAGCTGCAGATCAAGCTTTGCCTTCAAGAAGATAGTTGATCATTTTTATTTTGTCAGAAACATAGTGTGCACATCAGCAGTTTATTGATTCCTCATTTGGGTGGCTTGTATTTAATACATTGCAATCACTGCCACAGTTTCATAAAGGTTATTATTTGCTAGAGAAACAAAGCAGTGTACTGTGAAAGTAGAACAGAACTGTCAATTTCAGATGAAAATAATGGACCTAACTTCTACCTGAGGGTAGGGATGGTTGTTGACA
The DNA here is from genome assembly GCF_019279795.1 of Protopterus annectens. Taxonomy (NCBI): domain Eukaryota; kingdom Metazoa; phylum Chordata; order Ceratodontiformes; family Protopteridae; genus Protopterus; species Protopterus annectens. The sequence continues at coordinate 1,275,685,805 of NC_056745.1, forward strand.
GAATCAACTACCAAATTAGAGGAGCTATTGCACCATGCACAAAGAAAATAGTTTAGTACTGCTTCAGCAAAAAAGGTACTCTATCAAACCAATTAGAGGTTCAGGGAAAGGAAACAGAGCTTTCTTCAGAGTTTTTATACAAGCCATGCACTGTGTAATACCCTTATTTTTAAGATGTAATCATTGCATGTGAGCTGCATATGATTAAGAGTTTGGTTCAGTTCTCTTTTAGTTCTTTTTTAATCCAAGAAGTACTGAAGGAAGTCAAAATCTGAACTCTTGACTGTGATGGTCAGCAGTAAAAGGAGTACCTGTTTCTTTTTCTTAATGAAAATGCATACGGAATGTAAGCCCCAGTGGTGTATGTCACACAAAATACAGCTTACAAGATCCTTATAATCCCTTCATTAGTAACAGATGACTTCACTTTCATGTTGTCATATTGCAACAAGCAACTGTTTTTGATGGCATAAAATAATCAGAAGACCAACAGATATGCTAACAGAAGAACCCATATAATGCCTGTTCACTTTATTGTGAGAGAATAGTGCTGACTACCTGAGAAGATGCAACTGCCACCGTATTGCGCAATACCTTGTGCACATGAATTCCAGCACTACAAAAATTTGACTCAAACATGATGCCAGCTTAGGTTATGACAGTCTTTGCAGTCCCTAAACAGGTGCTGCTGCTTATAACTGTTGCCACACTCATCAGAAAGAAATGTGTTTATGCAACATTGTTTACTGCAAAAATAAAAGTTATACAACTTCTGCCCAAGTTACTCAGTTAACACTCAAAGTCATTCCCTTTCTACTCTGAAAATATCACTCGGTTTATTTACCTTAAACGAAAAGTAGGAATACCTTCTGTAGGAAGGTTTGAGCTTCTGAGGTGATTCAATAGATGATTCCTTTTGCATTAAGGAACCTTTTAAAATGAATCTTGTGGAATATGTTAAAATTTCAAAGGCAACATGGATGCAAAGAAATGATAGTTTAAAACAAATCAGAAAAAGCTGATTAAGGACAGAGTTTTGTATGTGGTGTTGCCAGAGTGCTATACATTGTACTTGTATTGTTCCACCAATTATCAGAAACCTACAATCATAGCTGGTCCATATAGAATGTAATGAAAGTTTGGTACCATGTGGTATTTTAAACACTGGTTTGCTCCTTCACTTCCTTATTCACCCAACAACCCAACCTCCATCATTATTTAATCACACCTTCTTGCTCATCCGCAGCACCACACAAGGCAGGGAGGGGCCATCTTCCTTTTCAGGGAAGAATTGCCTTGTATAAGCTCTCTTTTTGGGGAGCTGGCAGAGAAAGGAGAGAGATGGAAGATTATGCACTGTCATTCATGGCTGATTAACTTCCATGCATGGCTTTAACCTCCTGTCGTCTGGTTACTAGCCAGTAAACTTCTGAGATAGGGCTTGCAACACAAGAAGTAGTGGTGTGGGTACATGATTATATACATATTGACTGATGCATATGTCCAGCCTGACTGACTGTTCAGCCTGGCAGCCTACTTTGTAGCTTGTACCTGTGTTTTCAGCAAGTAGCACTCAAACAGTGGAATTTTGCCATCACTCTCCTCTGGGAGGGGTGAGCAAGTGATGTTCAATCATCCTTTTCTCTTCTTGGCTGGATCATTATTCATCATATGGGCAACTAGTGGACGTCTGATCATTATAGCTAAAATAAGAGATCTCTGTTTCTATGTTATGGAACAGGCTAAATCCTGGTGTTACTTTCAGCATGTGGAATTCTTAGAAAAAATAGACTTTTAAAAGAAGACTTGGTGGGTGGATGCAGTATGTTGATCTTTGCTGAAACAGTTGATATCCCACACCATATAACAACAACATGAGCAATAGATTAGATAACAAGCTTAGACAGAATACATGTATACCCACTGGTTCTCAGGACTGATTACCATCAAAATGCCAAGATGGTGATGACAAGCAGGTAGACAGTCAGCCATGTGCAGCAAACAGGTGACTGATTTTTGTGTGACAGGCTAGATAAACAGACTGCACTTTTAGGCAGTCAGGGTGACATTTCTTAGCTAGGTAAATTAACTAGTCAAAAACTCGGGAAAAACACTAAACGAAAAACAATAAAAGAGGCGAAATGACACTATAAGAGCCAACAACTATAAAATAAACCGAAAATATTTATTAAAGTTAGCGCTTTCGGCAAAGACAATACCTCGCCTTCATCAGACAAACCCGCCTCTTTTATTGGTTAAATGAACTAGTCAACATGGACTGTTTCCAACCATGAAAAATAGTCTCACCTGGAATAAAAGTAAGAAGACAACAGTTCTGAAAAAAGTTGCACTATTCAAATCAACACGGATAAGAAGGAATGTTATCGACAAACTAGCATTTACCAATGTGATATTAGTTACTGAATTTGGTTACATCTCTGTTTTATCATTGTTCCTATGGATGGGCAGTCAAAAAATAAACTAATCTCTACTAGAATGTCAACAATAACAGCATCCAGGATGGCACAAAGGAAGTCCTACATGGAGTTGCTATGCACCTTGCACAACAGCATAGTTTTGTAGCAAATCAGCTAACAGTACTGCAGCAGGTTCAAACTATGTCTGATAGATTAGATGATATTATAGTGATACCTAATACATTGTTCCTGAAACAGTAAACAGTCATCATTCCTTTATTCATTCTGTGGAAAATGCTCAGGGTATTATTCAGAGCAAAAAGTTACATTTTCTGCCTGACTGTGATACAGCGTTGCCTCTTGAGTGTGGCCTATAAAAGTGTATCCTCTTCTAGCACCTGAATTTCATACGTGCCCTGTGTATGTGCTGGTTACTTGAAAGCAGAGTCACTTGTATAAAAGTTTATGACTCATAGTAAGATAGCATTTCTACTACTTGTTTCAGGCAGTACAGAAGGTAATAGGTGACCTTGGGATGTGCCAATAGCCACATAAGACTAATAGCAATTTTGTTAATGCATACTTCCATATGGTATACATTTACTGCCTTGTAGGCACAGATAAGGGGGCTTTCTCCATTCAGGCCAAGTAGTCCAAGTAATGTAGTGGTGATTCATGGCATTTAACTGATATTGTATAACATTTACTCTACTTTGGCAAATGCAAACAGTGTTATTTTGTGCAGCAGAAAAGATAAAGAAGAAAATCAGGGAACTCTACCTGCTATGGTCATGTGGCACATATGAACATGTAGTCTGGTTATATGTTTGGTTAAGAATAAAATCCTTGAAAGAGAAGGAGAACTGCATAATATCAATATATGCCGCTTCTCTCTAGATCCAACAAACATCTAACCTTAGAAATATTCACTGATTATGGGGTAGTGTAGTAGTGGCTGGCGTAAGCCACAAAACTATGGGCTAGGCTTGTAAATGCCCTCGGGCAGATAGCCTAGTATGAACCTATGAACCTATGAACCTAAGTTGCTATTCAGAAAGTGAGACATTGGTATAGGCAAACAGAGTCAGGAATGATGGAATTGTCTGAAGTATTCTTTATGCCTTGAGAATCACTATAGGTTCATAGGTTCATAGGTGTTTACTAGGCTAACAACCACAAGGGCCTTTTTGCCATGCATCCCAAATCTCTGACAAGTTCTGACCCTTGATTAGTATAAACAAGACATCAGAAATTAAACATTTAGAAGCAGCGACCTGGGTGATGAACCATTTACAGGTTGCCTGCATCTATTAGAGACGTACATGCCAAACCAGGGATGAATTTCCAAGTTACATTTGAATTGGTTTAGGCAGGAACTCTGTTTAACATGGATGGGGAGCCTTTTCCAGGGATGGGGTAATCTCTGGGATAGAAACCTGTCTCTCAAGCAGGTCTTATTTATATCACAGGCAAGGTTTAAATCTTTAGAACTGGTAATTATGGTGCTGTTTGTTTTGTGGATATGCAGGAGGTCTATCAGAGTGGGGTCTGACAATGCTCTGTATGACAGGCATAGATTTCCCGTCAAAAGCCTGTAGTAGACATAATACAGGGATAGGGTCTTGAGGCAGTCCACATAGGACATTTTACTTATGCCCCATATTATTTTAGTGAGGAACCTCTGTAGACATTCCATTTGTTGGATATGCCTGGTTAGGTACATACCAAAGAGGCATTGTATGCATTGATAGGTCTGATGAATGCCGAATACAGTAGAACAATTACTTCCTCAGACCTAGACACCATACCTTTGTTTATAAGTTGCGCAACATAGAATGATGTCCCCACTGCTCTAGACACATGATGTTCAAAGGCTAGATTACTGTGTATGTGTGCCTCTAAGTCCCTGACTACTGGGTCAGCTCTGTGGGGGTGTTGTCAATATGATACTTACCAGGGGTGGATAACTTCCCAAAGGATACTATTATGCATTTGTTGAAGTGCAGAGTATATTCTCGGGGAAATATTTTTGTTTTCTGTGTATAATTTCTATTTTTAAAAATTCATAATCTTTAATGTCATTTTTCTTTGAACATCTTACTTTCCAGATCACAATATCTATACCATTTGATACACTATAGCCTGCATTTACCATCTGGCAGTCAAGGGAACTGTCCCCCTCCTGTCTTTTACTGCACTTCTTGCTTCTGCATTCAATATTCATCCCCAAATTTACCCAGCTTGACACTTCTGTTCCCTTAGCATTCCCCCTCATTGTTGCCTGCTCCATTCTTCTAGTCTAACACTACAATTGTATCCTGACCTATAACATTTATGTGGCATTCTCTTCAGAGTTCCTGTTGTTCCTGAGCCTAGTTAAACCTTTGCCACCTAATTTCTCCTCTCAGAGACCCCATGGCTCTACTTCTCATTCCTTTCACCTCTGCAGTATCTGTCTCTTACTACCTGCTGCTGCCATCGAAATATCCTCTTCTCCAGTCTTCTACCCACTGTCTTTAAACCATGCAGACAAAATGCACAAGATCTTACTCCTTCCATCCTATACACTGTTCCCATATATCCAGGGCTTTACACCATATCTTTTGCACCTTCCTATAATCCCACAACATATGCGTTTGGCCTGCTCTCTTTTACATGCCTCCAGCAATTGTCATCTGGCCACCATCCCACTTTTGCAAGCATCTCCAATATGGATCTTCTACTTGACCACAGGCAACAATCTTCCAAGTTTATACCCATGCTTCCTTCCAAAAATCCTCCTCTTCCTGAGTTTCACTCCTCTGTAGCTATATCTTCATTAACCATATATAAACAATGGAGGAGAAGATCTAGCATTGGTACTACATCCCACTTCTGCCTATGCACTTGTAAGCTACAAATTTTGGGTCTATATTACTTCATCAAAAGCTAATTCCATTGAAAGTCTGTTTATTGAACAAAATACATTGAACATTCACTTCAGTGAACGTTCACTTGACCAAATTGTTTAACCAGGGGAAAGGAAGGAGTTTGCCATCACTGGGAAATTGTCCTTTTCTCCACTGTACTGGGATCTCAGAGTTGGTATATATAGTTAGGGGTGTGTGAGGGTGCAGCCCCCCACATTAGGGGGTGTAGGATGTACAGCCCCCCACTGGGGTGGATTTGAAATACTGTGCTGTGTGTAACATTCAGAATGCTGGTCAAGTCCTTCCCTTCCCTTCCCTGAGTAAATAATTAATTGAATTGAACTTCGTTGAAGTGAACATTCAATGTTTTTGATTTGCTGAATGGAAATTCGAGGGAATTAGCTTTCAAAGAAGTAATATACTCCCACAAAATTCATAGCACCTTCAATTAATTTAAATAATTCCCTTCCTCCCAAACTACCTCTTTTCATCACTTAATCCATATAAAATAATTGTTTTAACTCATTTAGTCTTACATCAAATTAATGGCAATAACATATCTTGTCATATCTTGTGGCCTTCAGTCAATATCCTTCTTACTGCCTGCATCCTATGTCTAGAAATCTTTTTACTGTTTACTTTCCACACATATCTTGATACCTTTTGTATATTCTGCAATATCGTTTCCATTGTTCCTTTGCCCACATAATTTCTAAATGCACTGTAATGGACAAGATCAATGCTAGGACCACTTATGTCCCACCTTTCAGAAAAATCAGCCTTATTGAACCACCTTTCTAACAAACTTCCCACTGTCTCATTCACATCTTTCCAATTTTTCCTTATAATATTACATAATGAACAACTCACCTACCCAGGTATCTGTCCCCTCCTTCCAACAACGCAGCTCTAATATCTGTCCAATGATTGATTGATTGATCTTTTATTGGCTTTTCCTGGTTAGGGGTCGCCACAGTGGAACTCCGGTCCGCTAATGATTGGCAGTAGATTTTTATGGTGCTGAGGTGCCAGCCCGACGCCCAACCTTCAACAAAGGCTTGCCCATTCACGCATGTCTTTTGAATGACACTTGACCATGGGAAGGACGTGCAAACTCCACACAGAAGATGCTCCAGCCGAGAATCGAACGGGAGCTCTAATATCTGTCCAATCCCTCCCCTTTTAACTATCATGAAATTTCATCTCTGGCACCTCTCAAAACATAGAAAAAATCTCCAGAATCTTTGATAACCATTTCTCTATAATCTCAGAAAAAAAACATGCAATCATCTGCAAAGTAATGCATACTGCCTTCCACTCCCACTCTCACCCTTCTGTCAACTACATCTCTCTGGTCTTATTAAAAGCAAAGGAACCACAAAAATCAGCTACCAAAACTAGTAAAAAGAAAAAAAAAAGCAGTTTGGTTCTTGTACCTGATGAAAGTGCTTATTTTCATTAAAGTTTGTGGCCTGGGATTCTACACACTGCTGTGCTTTTTTGCTTTTTTTTGTTTTATTAAAAACAAGCTCAGAGATAAAAAAAAACAAAAGCAAAAGGAGGCAATGGAACACGGCAATAAAATCCAAAGATATTTATTCCAAAATAGATAGGTGTGAGCGCTTTCACAGCCAAAGCCGCTTCATCAGACAAATAAAGTATAAAATCACAACACTTTTAAATAAATAGCAGCCAAGCATGATTCAAAGTCAATTAAAAGCTATTTAAAGACACAAAACACAGTGAAAAACATTCTTCAATATCATTAAAAACCTAACATATGCATATGAATATCAATAAATAATCTATCTAGCTAAAGGTCTGTTAACCAGGATGGGTCTAATAGAAATGTTGTCATTTAGACCCTTCCCCATGTTGGTTCTCATCCTTATTATCCAGTCAAGTTCTTTATGCTCTACCTTATTCCTTCTAGAGCTCCCTCTATTACCCACTCTAACAACTTCTATGACCATGAACTTGAATGTATGTGAGGGGCCTGCCATCATAGCATGTTTATATAGGGCATTAGTCTCAGCCTTCCTAGATATGTCATACATATGGTCTCTCACCCTGTACCGTAGCTTGCGTGTAGTCATTCCAATATAAAAAGAATGACATAATACACAATAGGCTAAGTAGATGAGATTCATAGTGTTACAACTTGCATTGGCTTTAAAATACATCTTTTTCCCTGTGTCTGGATGTTCAAAACTGGCTCCACTATCTAATAAGTGGCAGTAGTTATAGGCTTGACAGGGGTGTGTGCGTATAGGTGACTGTATGCCAACATCCAAATCATGCTTAGGATGACACAACATCCTCTTAAGTGACAATTTATTCTTGTATGTATAACTAGGAACCTCTTCTACTATCGTACCCACTCTCTCATTAGACAAAAGTATATCCCAATGCCTAAAATAAATATCCTGCAAAAGCCTGATGTTAGTGGCATAGGTCACAGGTATCCTTATTCCATTATTCCTAGCTGTTCTCTGCTTAAATGACTGAGAAGGTTCAGAGAAATAAGGTTTGTCTTCACAGGTTCTTAGTCCAGAAGCATATGTTGTAACTGTTCCAGCTTCTCTCTTCCTGTAACCCCTATCCAAAAACCTTTGTTCCAGTTGATCTAACTCACTGCTAAAGGTAGAGTCATCTGCTGTCAACCTTGTTATTCTCAACGTTTGTCCTGTTATAATGTTTTTAAAAATATGCTCAGGATGCATACTCTGCCTATGAACAAATGTATTCCTGTGGCGGGCCTTTCTAAATACCTCAGTGGTGAATTCACCAGTAGGCTTCCTCTTGATCTTGACATCCAAGAAATCAATACAGTCAGTGGAACTATTAGCTGATAGTTTAAGAAAATCAGTACTACTATTGAGAGTGTCCAAAAACAAATAAATTAATCTCCACCTTCCTCCCAAAGGAGAAACAGATCTTCCACAAACCCTTGTAAAAAACAACCCTGTCCAACTCAGAGATAAGCAACAGTGCTACCTGTTCCTTTCTGTGTGGGTACCCTCTATCTGACCATCCTTCATTTAACAATATTCTCACCTTTGTTTTTTTTTGTTTTTTTTTTTTATAGTGGCCACAACCCCATTTCGTTACTTTTGACTTCATAATATTTGGTCTCATAACTGGAACAAAAACTTCCAACATACATTATCAAAGTTTTTTTTTTCAAATATTTTTTAGCTTTATCATAGAAACAGTCTCACCTGAATAGCAGTCCAACTAAAAAGTTTATCAAAGTTCACCAGCAGTCTGCTGAGGATCTAGCTTAACAGCTCCTACCTCTTCCTTCCCTACCACATCCGGGGACAACTGCTCCAAATACTTCAGTGATGTTTTAACAAAAATGTTTACATCTGTATTCCATAAAGATTAAGTTAATAATTAGTCTAGAACTGCCTGTATCCTCATTCTTTACTTTACAATGTCCTCAAAGTTTTGTATAGTCAAATTACTCATTGTAATTCAGAGTTTGTTGTGTCTTTCTGCACTTATACTTTACAATATTTATATGTTTGAGTCTTTCTTTTGTTCAGTTCCCAATTTACCAGACCCTTTTAACATATAACATATTTAACATATAACATATAAGTTACCACTCCCTAATGGCTCATTTGTCTTTTTTCACTGGTATTTACCCAGCCAATGTCATATTCATCTTCTTTATAAATTGTGACCCTTACCATTCTTCCATTTCTCTCTTTTTTTAAGATTTGTATTCAAAATTAACATATTAACATTCAAAGAAGAACAAACAATTATACAAAATAAATAAATAAATAAATAAAACTATTTACAATAGTTTACATTGAAGCAATTAAACTTTATGACTAAAATAAAAAAAATATGCAAACATGTTAATTAACATAATTGTAAATTTCTACATCAATATTCAATTTTAACCAGTTATTGTATTCGGTGATAATCTTGTTTGTTCTTATCTTAATAGTGATCAGTTCATTCTGACATGTAATGTTTGCAATATTTATAATTCCATAAATGAGGGAAGAATTTAATTTTTCCATTTTTTTCTAATAACTTTTATAGTAATGGTTGAAAGGCTCCACTAAAGAGGATATTAAATTATGGGTACACTTCAAGGAATTGAAACATTAAATAAAAGTTATTTTTAAGATAAATTATATTTGCCTGTCCACATAGCTTGCAAAAAGCCATCTATCTCTTTCCAAAAAGTTGCCAATCAGATTTTAGCATACATTTACATCTCTAATGTATTATTTAGCATGGATTCGAATTTATGAGGCATAATAAAGGCTTTATGTCCATTGTCTCCATTATTGTTTTCTTAAACTCTTTGTGAGTTGTATAAGAGCCAATTTAGAAATAGCAGGGTTTAAAATAAATTATCATTATACAAATAAAATCCAGCTAAAATCCAGTTCTTTGTGGATGATAATTTATTGACAATTGGTAATATAAATAGATCTATAACTTCCTTATCTAATTCATAAAAGTTTTTGAATCTCTATCCGTTATTAATTTTTATAATAATAAAACAAATATATTATGATTAATAATGTTTTAAACATGCCATTAAAGAAAATTAATGGGATTATTTAAATGAAAATGTTTACATTTCTTTTTTCCTCCATCTTTCACAATCTTTCTTCCTCTAAATGTCCTTTTGCTGATTCAACTTTCTTTTCCATGATGACCCCATTTTTCTCTGCACATTTTGTACTTGCTCCTCATCCTGCAACATTATTGTGGAGTCTACTGTCCCCAGAAGCTGCCATCACTACTACCGCCTCCTCAGTATCTTAGAATGAATAAATGCAGATTGAATCTGGCAAAATGAACACCCCAATACATATTTGACTTATGAAACAACTCAAGGATACACATTATAACATCCTCATTTATGCAAGTTCCATGATGCAAACTCTATTTGATTTCACCTTGTATAAGTGCTTGGCAAAGATTCCTGCAATATGTTATCATGTGTACCTGCCATAAGAAACTTTACTAAGTATCATCTGCCACAGCAACCATTCATTACTTCTGCAGCTATGCAGTATAGCAGTCAGGTACCTTGGTCATCCACTTGTTAACTGTCTCCTTACTTTGTGTACTCACTCCACTTGACAATCCAAATCAGGAACCTCTGCCTGAGTAACTTTGTTTCACCATTTAATAAATGTGATAAGATCCTGTAACTTTGTGATTAATTCTTCTGTTTTGACTCATAAAATTGGGTACATATTATGTTATAAAACTTTTAAAAGTTCAAATGTCATATGGTCAACACCATATGATCGAACTTTTAAAAGTTTGAATGTTTCAATGGAGATTTCCGTACAGTGCAGAATGGGAAGATTTCCCTTTCCTGCAATGCAGTGCTATCTCAGACTTGGTATATTTAAAGAGTGGGGATGTGGGGTTTGCAGGGGGGCTTACCTCCCTGTTTAAAATGGTCAGGTAGGTTTTTCTGCTGTTTATTTTTTTTTTTTAGCTTTTCAAACTTTTAAAAGTTCAATCATATGGCTTTGGCCATATGATACTCAGCTTTTAAAAATTCGATAACGTAATCTACACCCCTCAAAATGCTCACACTTTACAACATTAATTTTCAAACTTTGTCTGATTTCTTTTACCATACATTCCAGTTGCTGCACATATTGCTTCAGCTGTTTCCTGAGATATGGCTAGCCATTGACTGACCTCACAAACTCTGCCAAAAAAAAAAAAAAACAGCTCCCCTCAATCAGATCCTGCAAAGGTTTCTATACTTTCAATCTTTACCTACATTGCAACACCAATTTCCTTTGAAGACCTAACTAATCATTGGTATCAATGTATAGGCAAAGAGAAAGGGGTAGGTATCCTAAGTGAAAGACCTGCTCTGGTAGTGTGTTTAGTTGAATCTAGAATATAAGCTGCTGTTAAAAAAGGGATAATTAGTAAGGCATAGAAAATATTGCATGACAACTATAGTCAATCAGAGGAGGTCAGAAAGGATTGGGAAGAGAGACTGGATAAGAAATTCAAAAGGAAACAATAAGATAACATATGCATGGCTCCCAGATATACAAGAAAGTCTAGAAGATTTAGGATTTTTGCTTGCATGTGTTTAGATAGGTATTTTTATACCCCAACAGAATCCAAAGAAGTTTTCCTCAGTTAGATGACAAATGTAGGAAGTCTGATGCTGAAGAAAGAGATAAGTAGGAACATGTGTTTTTGGGAATGTAATGAGTTATCAGACTTTAAAAATTACCTTTAGACAACTCTGTCAAAAATAACGGATGAGGAAATGAGTGTAACTAAGAAAACTATTTCTGAGGTTGGATACAGGCTCTGACTTACCTAGACATAGTAAGGTTGGAAATCAAAGTCTAAACTGACTGAATTTGAAGTATTGAATATTGTAATAGAGATAAAAGAATTGTAAGTGGGATATTTGGAAAAGGGTAGGAGCGAATTAAATGGAAAAAAGCAGAAATTGTGGGAACAATGCATGCAGAATAATGTTTTGGAAGAGGAAAAAAAGGTAAGGCAGGAACTGATCAATTTTATGTATTGCTGGATTGATGATAATTATACAAAAGAATATATGTGATGTATGATGTTTTTCACTTGGAATATGTTAATATGGTTTGTTTTCTTTTATATAAATGTATGTTTGCCTATGTCCTAAGTGATAATTCAATAAAGGTGTTAATAAAGGTGTTAAAAAAGCCTAACTGACGATTCCAAGATGGTTGTCGTCTGAGAAGCACCCTCTCCTTCTAGCTGCAGCTACTCCTTTTAGGTCAAACCTATAGTTTAGCTTTCTACAGGCTAAAAATGTATACAACTGGGAATTCTCCTTTAACGCTCATTCTTTTGAGATCTCTGAGAATATATTAACAATTCTAATCTGCGTTAACTGCCTATTTTAACCTATTACAAGTTGCGAGCGAACCTACACGTGGCTGTATAGAGGCCCTAATTTCAGCACCGTATCTAGTGACAGCACCCATAAAAACTAATAACGGTGTACAAAATGCCAAGAGAATCTGAAAATATGGACACTCAAACTACGAAATCCAAACTGTCTGCTATTTCCACATCGCCGGAGAAGGAAGCAAAAAGGCTAAGATCATCAAAATCAGTTCAGGAACAAATAAAAGAGCCGATCAAACAAAAGGCAGAAGGTTCACTACTAGTGGATGAATTAAAATGTGCGCTCTCACCACTGCAAGAAGCCATTCAGGAACTATCTGCCAAAATGAATTCCTTCAGTCTAACAATCAACAAAATTGCTGAAAGACTTGATCTAGTAGAAGAAAGATCTAAGTCAAATGAGTTTGAAATTGACCATATGAAAGAAGCTCTCCAGTTGAAAGATAAAGCAATTAGCGACATGCAAGCTAAAATCTTAGATCTTGAAGCAAGAAGCAGGAGGAATAACTTGATTGTAAGGGGTCTAAGTGAAAACTATGAACCAAGCCAACTTATAGAAGTCACTACTCAAATTTTTAATAACTTATGTCAAGAAATAAACTCCTCACACAAGTACATCATTGAGAGAGCACACAGAGCTCTCCGGAGGCAGCAATCAAATGCATTACCAAGACCAGTTTATGTGAAGTTGCTCAATTATCAGGACGTTCAATCTATTTTAGCAGCTTATAAGAAAATAAAACAATTCTCATGGAACAATCAAGTAATCACAATTATACAAGATCTTCCCCTTGAAATAAGGGAGATGCGACGTAAACTTGCCCCCTATTGTGCTGACTTTATTCTTCGGAAAGTTAAATTCCAAATGAAATTTCCCTCTACGTTGTCCTTTAATCATAAAGAAATAAAGTTCTCTATGTCATCCCCTAAAGAAGGGGAAGCTATCTTCGTGAAATGCTTTGGCTCAGCTCCTTCCAACCGCTGATTTTCTTCCTGGGCTTTCGCTCCAAGGACTGATGTCCCAGCTTTTAGATATATCCCTCCAGCGTTAGTGTTATGCTGGCTTATTTCTAAGCTTCGTATGTCCTGATTTACTTCAAAAGTATGATTCTGTTTTAAACACTAGGAACATATTTTTAGTTCCGGTTGACTGAGGGTCCCTTTATGAGGTTGGCTTACTTTATCTTGGTTGATGCACCTCAGAAGACGGAAATAAACTTTCTGCATCCTGTTTGTCTCAACCACGATCACTCCCTAACATGAACACTATTGGCTTCAGGTATGAAGGCTATCTTCGCAGTGTAACACAGAACTTAGTGGTAATGGCTTTGCCTGAAATATAAGCCTGAGAAATATACTTTATGGGACGCTTCACCTAAATCGACCAGAGTTAACATTTTTAATAGTAGGTACTGGGTGCTATCAATCTATGTTGTCATCACGTTACAACTGACAGATCGGGGTATATTATTTTGTATAGATCAGAACGTGAAGTCACTTATGACTACTTCAAAATAACTAGGTGTTGACAGGAAGGCTCGTCAAGTGCTAAAACGAAGCTGCTCTTGTGTTGTCTAATTACAATAACTGTGCTGTAATCTCCGTTTTTTTTTTTTCCTCTGGTTAGTCATGTTTAACTCCTCATAGCTAACATCTTAGTGATTGCTGAAAAGAAATATGCTGTTATTGATGCATTTGGTATGAGTGCAACCTACTTGTATAATTACAACCCAATACCGATATAGCTTACTAATTCTAATGCTGTATTTAAATATGTGACCTTTACAGTGATAAGTTATCTGACAAATACTGGAAGCTATTAGGATATAATAAGCAGGGTATAGATGGCCTGGCTCGGAATTGGATTGAGATTGTATATTAATTGTAAATATAGTAATATCCTTATTGTATCACTTTTAGTAATAATTACTAAATCTTGTATTGATTTACGATTACTTAAAATATTCTATTTTTGCATTCTCTCAATTGTTATAGTGGTGTGGTTAAGCACGGGGATAAAATTGAGGGTATTTTGTGCCATTTATCTACAATATGCTGCATTATTCTTTTATTATATGTTTTTTTTCTCACCTTTGACTCCATTTAACACTACCTATATATTTCACTTTATTACACTCAGTTTTTATGAATAGTACCTGGAAGGTTTCTTCATGGAATGTGAGGGGACTTCATGATAAAAATAAGAAAAATCTAGTAATGCATCTTTTATTTAAGTCCAAATCGGATCTATGTTTTTTACAGGAGACACACATGCTAAATAATGAATGGGTCAATGATATAAAGAAGACATGGATTAGAGACATTATCCCTTCTGGTGTTAACCACAATTCCAAGGGTGTGGCAATTATTATTAAAAAATCCTTTCAATTACAGATTATTTCTAAAGGATCAGATCATGACGGTAAGTGGTGTTATTTTACATGTCTTTCACATACCTTAAAAGATCCTGTACTATTTCTAAACATTTATGGTCCTTGTTCAGGACATCTGGATTTCATTATGACTATTTACAACCTACTTCTTAAGTTCCCAAATCACAATTTTGTTTTATGTGGGGACTGGAACACAGTTGTGAACCCTAGTGTAGACCGATCATGAAAGACCAAATTCTCTTGTTCACAGGTTTGTAGGGCTCTCTTAGACTTAATAGCGGATTTTGATTTAATAGACCCAGTTGTGTTTAGTACTGAAGCTGGTAATAACAAATCCAATCACTTTACTTATTTTTCTAAATGCCACCAGTCCTGGTCTCGTATAGATTACTTTCTAATTTCAAACACGTTAGTTAATAGACAAATTAAATTCTCAACGGAACCTAGATTCCTCTCTGATCATTCAAAAATAGAACTGGAGATAAGTCTAAATCTCAACTTGTCCGCAATGTATAAAGTATCCAATTGGTCCCTAAACAGTAACCTACTTAAAGAACAGTCTCTAATCATAGAAATCAAAGATACACAATGACCTGTTTGGGACATCACATGATGGAGATATTCCCTTTGATATTAGATGGGCAGCAGGGAAGGCAGTAATTAGGGGAATACTTATCAGGAAAGTTAGTTTTCTTAAAAAATTACGTAATAACAAATTGACAGTTCTAATTTCTGAGATTAAATCCTTGGAGGACAAACTTATAGATAATTACTCTTTAACTACTGAAAAGGAGTTACAATTTAAACAAAAAGAACTGTTTGAATATCATCAATCAAATCTGTCTATCCAAGAATTCCGATATATCTCGAAATTTTCAGAGTACCTACAAACCCCCTCCAATGCCCTCGCCAGAATAATTCTTAATACACCCAGGCTGCATTCAACACAATAACATGATTTATAGATCTGATGAACAGATGATCCATCTATTTCACCAAATATACTCAGAAATCTATGCAAACAATAACCTGCTTCCTCCAAGGGAAGAGATGGAAAAATGTCTAAATGAGATTACCTTCCCAAAAATAATCAAATTACAGAAGGACCTTTTATCAGCTTCGATAACCAAGAATGAAATTCTGGATGCCATGGGTAACCTGAAGTCAGGGAAAGCTCCTGGCCCAGATGGATATTCATCTGAGTTCTATAAAACATTTAAGGATACCCTGGTTCCTATCTTAGTCGAACTATTTAAATCTTTTTCTAGTAAAGGTATAATGGATTTATACATTAATCACTCTAAAACCATTTTGATCCCCAAAAACACTTCAGACAATACTAATGTCAATAGCTATATCTCTTATGAATGTTGATATAAAAATGTTTTCTTCCATACTAGCTAATAGGCTTAAGAAAATTATGAATGACTTAATCCCCCCAAAGCAAACTGGATTTATGGCCAGTAGACATACATGGGACAATACCCTAACATTAGAAGAAATTCTAAGTATGCTTTGGTGTTAGATGCTTTAAGGCATTTGACCGGGTAAACTGGAATTTTTTATTTTTGGTTTTATCAAAATTTGATCTCCCCCCTGATTTTATTAAATTGATTAAGATCCTATACAATAGTTCATATACTTGTTTATACATAAATAAAAAATATTCTCAACCCATAAAGATTACAAATGGCACTAGACAGGGATGCCCTCTCTCTCCCCTACTGTTCAATTTATACTTAGAAGCCTTTCTTTTGTTTGTAGTTCAGAAAACTTATCACTCTATTCCTAGAATATGCAGCACTAATATTAGCTTTACAGCCTTTGCAGATGATCTTAATCTCTATTTTATGTACCCTACATCTGACGCTATGAAAATAGTTAATTCTCTGAACACCTTTGTCTCTATTTCTGACTACAAAGTTAATATAAATAAATCTCTTGTTTTTCCGATCAGTCCTACAGCACATCGTCAGCACCTGTTTCCAGATCTATCCTTTCGTATTAGCTACTCCCTTGATTATTTAGGGGTCTCATTTGACCACTCATACTCCTCTCTTTTATAATCTAACTTGTCAAAGTTATGGATCTCTATTTCTCAGGACATTTCGAGATGGCAGCAATTAAAGCTCTCTATGCTCTCAAAAATTTCTATAGTCAAAATGAATATACTTCCCAAAATTCTTTATCTTTTTAATTCCTCTCTATCCCTGGTCACAAGTACCTTCCTTAATAGGATTCAGAAAGACATTGCAAAATTTGTCTGGTATCCTAAATCAGTCAGAATTTCATATCATAGACTTACACTACCTAAATCTGTGGGGGGTATGGCGATGCCCAGCTTCATTCTCTATTATAGAATTGTCCATTCTAATAGAATATTTGCCATTGCCAACCATATTCCAAACTTTTCTCCATGGGCACCCCTGTGGATTAAAATGTGGTATAATCATGTGATCAGTAATGATATTAACTCTAAATCCCTGCCATTCCTGAGTAAACCTATCCTTGAAGATTTAAAACTACATAATGCTCTAAAGGGTTTAATCAAAACCTGTCAAGATCTCTTCCATTCCTTGAATTTAGTTAACGCTCTCCTACTATTTCAACCCTTCCATCTCAATCCAAATGTAAAAATGAACAATAAAATGATTAACTTAAACAACTTTCCATTGATTAAAGATTATACCTTATGGCACTTATACAAGTTTAAGCACCTCTCGTTATTGGAAGTTAGGGAAGCTTTATCTTTGTCCAAAGCATATATCATTATCTTAAGACAGTTAAGAGATCTCACTTCATTCTTTCTCCAAAAGTTTCCCAGCTCGGATACTGAAATTGATACTGTAGCACATCTATTACAAAACCTTAATTCCAGTAAAAATATGCTCTCTGTATCTTATAAATCCTTTTCCACTTACCTAAATAAAGGGAAAATCATCTTTGCAGATTACTGGGATCAACAAGGAGTTAATTTCTCTCCCCAACAGAAAATTATGTCAATAAAGTCTAAACTTAAATATTCCCCATTTAAGAAATTTACTTACACCCAATTCATGATTACTAATAACCTATATTTAACTCCAGTCCACCTAAATAAATTTAACACACCTGTATCCACTTTATGTTCCTGTTGCTCATACCCCAGCGCTGATATCATTCACATTCTGTGGTTTTGTAGATACTCTCATAGCTTATGGTGTTCTCTCAAGGTAAGGCTTGACAAAATGGGCTACCATAAATCTACGTTATCTTGGGAAATGGCCTTGCTGCATGTTACTAGGATTAGCATGACATCTCTTAGACTTAGAGCACTTATCACCCTTCGTCTTCTAATTAAATTCTATATTACTAAACATTGGATGGATCGATCAAAGTTATCGTGGAGAGAATTCAGAGTTCTGGCAATTAAATACATTACCTCCCAGAAAATGATAATAATAGGTCCTTGCAAGAGAGCGGCTTATCAAAAACTTTGGGATTTTATTTTCCTCTTGTTAACAGATGATTGAGATATCCTCCTTTATTCATACTTAAGTATAGTTGAATTTCATAATCTGTTCATTGATATTCCCCTTAATCTCTAAGTAATCCCTCCATATTACATCTTGACTTGGGTTTGCCTTGTTAGTTTATGTTTATCAAGAAAACACGGAGGAGGGTTATGAAATATATACACTAAGTTTTTTTTTTTTTTTTTCCTTTTCCCCTCTGTTGGTATACTTTTATGTTTGTTATTTGGAGTCGTTTTATTCTTATTCTTTTTCTTCTTTCTCTCTTTGCAGCAGGATTCTCTTGTTTTGATTATAGTCAATGGCACTTATGTATATAGGTTATTAGGTTGTTTTTTTTTTTCGTTATATAATAACGCTTATACAGAACTTCTGTTGTCTATCACCTGCTATGTTGTGTGACGAAATAAAGAGTGTTTTGAAAAAAAAAAAAAAACTAACTGACCATCATTCTGTTACTGACAAAAGCTCCATGCCAACCTTCTCACCTGTACCTCACTCCTTTTTCCTCTCCACCTTCAAGTTAACCAGAGTGACTAATAGTGGAGTAGCAAAAGTACTAGGTAACCATCTTCTTGCATGGTTGAACAGTACATCCCTCCACAAGAAAAAAATTAATTGTGCAAGTCAGTCAGTGCAGTATTAATGTATGCCTTCAAACACTGTTCCAGCATTTTAATGCAAGAGTGTGACCTGACACAGTGCCCTACTTATTGCAGGCATCTCATGTGAATGCATATACCTTTGATACTAGGTTATCCACCCTGTATTATGGCTTGGTAGTTTTAGATTAGTGTGTCTTACAGATCTAGGCAAACACTTATAGAACTACTGCTCCATGCAGAAATGTTTTTCTAATATAAATTGCTCTGAGATTGTGCAATTGGGACAACTGAAGCTATTTCACTGAAAGAGCCTGTTAATTACATTGGGCTCATAAAACTGTGCAGTGTCCATATTTTGTTATCTACTGGAGTTGTAAAGTATTACTAACTATTGTAATGGCTCAAACATACACAGACTGAATTTCCAATTACCCATCCATTAGTCCAAGTTGCACTTAAAAAGGGATAGGCAGGGAATCTGCTTCACATGGATTAATAGCCTGTTCTAGAGAATGGGAGGTCTCTGAGAAACATTTCTCCGACATGTCCTATTTATGCCGCAAGGAAAATTTAGGTAATTTACTTTAGTAGTTGTGATGCTGTTTGTTTTTTGGATGTGCAAAAGGTTAACCAAAACAGAGCCCAAAAATGCTCTGTATGACAGGCAAAGATCACATCTCAGAAATCTGTATTATACTGAGCAAAAAGAGAGGGCTTTGAGGCAATCAGTATAGGACATTGTGTTTACTTACTGTATTCTTTTTGTAAGGAACCTTTGCTGACATTCCAGTAGCTGCATGTATCTGTCATGTGCATACCAAAGGGGACATTATCCTCTATGATGGATCTGATGAGGGCTGAATACAGTGGTATGATGACCTCTCTGGACCTAGATGCCATGCTCTTGCTTATAAGATGAGCAACACAGAAGGATTTTCTTACTACCTTGGACACATGCTGGTTGAAAGCTAGGTTACTATCTACATGAGTTCCAGGATCACTAACTAATGAATCAACTTTTAATGGTGTTTTTTTGATGACATATTTACCCGGGGTGGTAGACTTTCCAAAAGGTACTATAATGCATTTCTTGTTATTGACTTTTAAGCCATGGCTTTGGCACAAAGTGTTTGTCTGCATTAGACCTTCCTGAAGGGTGTTCTTATCTTGAGGGGACTTAATGACTGTTCCAAGTCTGTAGTCATCTCTGAACTTTGTCAGCCAAAAGCCTTTGACATTATGCTTTGACATCCAAGAAGTAGATGCCAAGGAGGAGTGGGCCCAGCACAGAACCCTGGGGGACTGCACTGGTGACTTGCCTCTTTGTGGAGGTGGCTTCACCAATTCTAAACTCCTGGGTCATATTAGTGAGCCAGCTAGCTATCCAGAATGTTCTAAAGGGGGTTATACCTAGTTCCATAGGTTTGTTGGCGATGCTTGAATGAGGTATTGTATCAAATGTTTTTGCCAGATCTAGGTAAGCAATAGGCAATGTTTTCCCCTCATCCATTGACTTAGTGACCTTTTCAAAGAAGTCCACCAGAAGACCTTACTTTGACAAAGTCAGACTGGGATAGATCCAGTGTCTGGAGGTTTCCTGTGTCCTTATTGATAACTTCCATGATAATTCTTTCCATGGTTTTGCAAATAAGACTAGTCAGACTAATGGCTCTGTAGTTTCTAATATCTGTTGAAGGTCCTCCCTTGTGAAGGAGGATGACTGTTGCAGTCCTACATTCATGTGACACAAAGCCTGTTTTAAGACTATAGTTAAAAAACTCCAGGGGGCATGATAAGTCATATTTCATATTATTGAGGAGGTATCCTGGGATGTTATCAAGGCCCATTGAGGCCATATTCCTGGCTTTAGTGAGTACATTCAGCACATGCTCTCTAGTTATAGCTGGAGGGGTTAGGTTTGAGGGTATTTTTGAGGGGATGGTTGAGGGTGTGTGAGAGAGGTAAAGTTGAAACTGAATTTGTTCACTAACAGATTTGCTATATTGCCAGGCTCAGTGAATATGGCACCATTAAGCACCAGTTCAGCACACTGCTGTGTGCTGACCTTGAGGCCACTGTAGAAAGCCTTATAGTTATCCTTAACTTGGGAGGCTATCTTAACCTCAAAATTGGCTTTGCTTGACCTAATTAGCCCTCTTAGTTACCTATTTACTTTGATAAGAAAGTTTGTGTTTTTCTGTTTCTAGGGCTAGTCCTGGGTTTACTTCTGGTAGGTACAGCAGTCTATATGCAGCCATTGACATGGTTGTAAAGAGTTTCTGAGAGCAATTCAACATAGGCTGCTGCATTCTCTGGTTTGCAGGGGCACTGACTTTTAACAATCCATCACTTAATAAAAAGATAATTTGCCTTAGAATAGTTCCTAAGTGTTACTGGTTTTAATAGGATTATGGATTTGATTTTGATTCAAAGAAGACAACTTTATGATCGGACTGTACCAGGGTGGATGAGACATGGGGGCTGGGTGCAGTGCTCTCCCATATATGGAAACATGTAGTCCAGTATGTCTGAGCCACAAGTGGGTGTAGTCACTATTTGATGAAGGGTGTTTGCATTTACGAAATCCAGGAAGTTCTGTGCATGTAGATTTTATTCTGTGTAGCATTCACAGTCTATAGAAGAGTAATTAAAGTCTCCCATGATTAGGGTGTTAGGCTGGATGGTAAGTTTACTATGGCAAAAGACATACAAGAAATGTTGTCCATAGTCCAGCCCTACCACTGTTGTATGGTTTGGAATTGTGTATTTCTATGTCATGTATGTGCAACAGAAGGACATGTCATTTCTCATGTGTTTTGCATGACAGTTGTCACAATGCCCCACTGGCATGATGTGGTGTTGTGTGCTATGTATTGGCAATGCTGATGCATTATGTGGTCATATACAGGTATGTAATACCTATGGGTAGTCCCATTTTCTGACTGCATCAAACACAAATGTAGCAGTAATGTATACACATTGTTACATATAATTTATTCTATAGCAGTACATTAGACCATGTCTGCTGTATCTTATATTTCCACATCTGTTACTTAGTCACATGAATTCATACCTTCTGCAAATAGTTGCACACATCATCTGATTGTACGTGCTTGTGCACAGTCTTATCCATAGTGACACAGAATTGTACCGTCGACATGTTAGCATTCACTGACTTACTGCTGACGTGTTGTAATAATGATCATAGGAGTGTCCTTTGCTCACTAATGAGCAGGGTGAGTGACATACACCTGCTGTTGTTTTTTCAACATTACGTGACTGTATATGTAGCTGTGTTGGAATTTCTTAGCTTGCCAACCTATGCATGTTGATATTACATGATTGCACATTACTTTGTATGTGTGATTTATACATGGCCATTTCTGTGGGAACATAAGAAATCATTCTGCCCATCTGATATGCATTTGCATTTGCTTAAATGTATTTTGAGTTGGATTCTATAACACCCTGTGTGCTGTACACATGCATTTGCATTGTGTCAAATTACCTTATCCTGCTTTACCTTGATGTGAGCCCAGTTTGGCCACCTCCCTTATACCTTCATAATTCTGTATTATATTTTGAAGATGTTTGCCTTTGTTAATATTGTTGACCATTGCCATGTATTATGTTGTTGACATGGTGAAAATGTGTCAAATGTATGACCATTTTACGGATGCAGAACATATGCACACAAGTCACTGGCTACTGGTTGCAATACATCCTTGTTCTCATTGTACTTTTGTGTTAACCAGTGCACATTGTTGAAATCCATGTGCACAAATTAATATATTTTTTAAGATGTAATGTTATATTTTTGTAAATATTCTTACTTGTCATGAGTGAATGCATGTGTATTGACCTTGCTTTCTTGTACGTTACATTTTGGCCGCTAATAGTCATACATATATGCCTACACCTCTGTGTTGCCATTGACATGGCATATATACATGACATATATGCATTCCATGGCAACTTTGTTTGGGTTGTGGATACCTGCTAGTGTAGCAGCCATTTTATTGCTTTTATGCAGTACTTCTCTTTGTCACTATGCATGGATATAGGTTTGGTTCTGTTCTCTGTTGGAGTTATCTAGCATTGTTAGACTTGCACTTGCTCATCTGTGATGTTGCTTGGCATACACTTGCACTGCTGACAGACTACTTGGTTATGTGTTTATTTATCCAGTTTGTACTGCGATCCCTGTTTATTAACCTCCAACACACATTTACTATTGGTCATACATACCCAGGTATGACCGCCACACAGTTTTCAGCAAAGAGAATGGGAAGATACCAATAACTTATTTGGACTGCAGGTTAGAGATTACCTTCCATATCAAGGACTGATGTCAGAGTACAGGCAAAGAGAAAGAAATAGGGTGGCCTAAAATGAAAGACCAGCACTGGTAGAATTCTTAGTAGAATCTAGAACAAAACATGTCATTAAAAAAGGAATAATTAGTAGACCATATAAAATATTGCATGATAACTATAAGAATCCATCAGAGGAGGTTAGAAAGGATTGGGAAGAGACATTGGATAAGCAATTCACAGTGAAACAATGGGGGTGTATATGTATGTCTCCCAAATATGCAACAAAATCTAGAAGATTTAGGATCTTTGCCTGGAAGTGCTTACATACTACCTCTCAACTGTCCCTGATTTTCAGGGATGTCCCTGATTTTGACTCAATATACCCCAAGCAGGTTCCAATGAATTTTTGCCCAGGTAGATAGCAAATGTTGGAGGTGTAATGGGGAAGAAAGATATAACTGGGAACATGTTTTCTGGGAGTGTAATGAGTTGGCAGATTTTAAATGTTCCCTGCAATCTGCACTGTTGGAGATGCTTGGTGAGAAAATTGGAGTAACTAGGGAAATTATTTTTTTGAGCTATGATACAAAATCAGAATTGCCTAGACATAGTAAGGTCTTGCTGTGTCTAATTATGAT
This sequence comes from Protopterus annectens, assembly GCF_019279795.1. Classification (NCBI taxonomy): domain Eukaryota; kingdom Metazoa; phylum Chordata; order Ceratodontiformes; family Protopteridae; genus Protopterus; species Protopterus annectens. The sequence goes on from NC_056745.1 coordinate 1,275,709,516, forward strand.
AGCTGCCAAAAATTACTAGAAAATGGAAATCAAAGTCTAAACCAACTTTATTAGAAGTAAGGAAGGCAGTAATAGAGATAAAAGCAACTGGAACTGGGAAAAATGGGAAATGTGGGCTCATTACATACAGAGGTGAAACAAGGTTAAAAAAAAGGCAGGATTTGAATAAGATATGTAATGGTTGACTGCCAGTGACTGGGTATATTAAAAGTGATGTATAATGTTTACAGCTGTAGTTGTGTTGGCAGTTTGAAAGGTACAATGTTTGGAACTGAGATTGTGTCATTATGGTTTATTTTTATTTATATAAATGTATGACTGTCTATGTCATACATGAAAATTTAATAAAGATGTTTTTTGTTTAAAAAAATGATGGGCCTATTACCACCCAAAAAATGCCCACGCCCCTCTAGCTTTCCCTCAGATTTTCCTATTCAGATATTCCTCATGAGTGTCCCTTTTCTTCACCCATACCCGACATTTCTTTTCTCATTTTCCTTGGGTGTGTGCATCACTTCTGTTCCCCACACAAGTCCTGAGCCCATTGTTGTCTAATATCAGTTGTGGCAATGTGGCCATGATTACCCTTCTCCTGTATTCATTTTTTATTAGAAATTTTATGAATTCAGTTGGCATCCATAAGTGCAAACAGGCATATTTTCATTAGCACATGACTTACACAGATATTTGTAGTTGTCTCTGAGCTTACTGCACAAATTACTAAAGATACATATTACAAATGATATGGAGTTTTAAAGAAAGTATATTTTATTAGTAAATGAATTATGAAAATATCCATAGTTGGCTGTAACGTTTCTGAACAGATTTCTTAAAATAAGTATTACGAATGCTATGCAGCTTAAACTGGGATAGTTGGCATTTTCTTTTTTTTTTTTTTTTTACAATAATGGAGTCAGTTATATCCCATAGTTGTTGACCTTACAGATATGTATGTAATATTATCAGGATGGTTGAATTGTAATAATCTTTCTGTAACTTTGTTAAGGTACAATGCACTTTGACAAATGATTTCCAGGATTACTTACGGGTATGTTTAGAGCACCATTGCTACTGTGATACTCCCTTGTGGGCTGAAGTATTCTGAGTTAATTCTGGTACATTTATGTATTACACCATTATCCACAAGTTTACTGATATTGGTGTAATGTATCAAAATCCACGAACATTTCGGAATCCAGCCCATAGTCTTTGCAAACTTATTACTTAATATACAAAGTTTGGAGTCAGTCCTCTGTTGCCTGAACTTTATCAGCACAAACTGTAATGCTTTCATCTAAGAGTCAGTTTTCTTTATTTATGTTCCTTATTATACAATGAAATAAATCGCTAATGAAAGAAACCAATTTGTTTTCATAAAGATAAATGAGAGTTAGAGCATATGAAGTTTATGATGCAAAATAATTCTATAGTGATAAAAAATTATTCCAGCAAGATTACTAACTAGATTGACAGATAGGTAGATATTTTTTCCTTTTCTTTTTTTTGCATGAAGAGCAACTCTCCCATATCTCACAAGACCCCAGAAGATGTGGCTTTAACCCATGTATCATCTAAGATAATATAACCAACTCTGACATCATAAAACATCAAGAATATCGGAATAACAAGCCACGATTGATTGTTTTGGTATTACAGCAAAGCAAAGTACTCAGTAATTGAATACTGCTTGCAGTTCCTTAAGTAATATACGTGCATCTTGCATTTAATACAAGGCAGAAAGCAAAACTAAGAATCAACTGTATGTCATAAACTAGCGATAGAAGAATATATTTAATCTATTTGCTCAGGTAACTTGTTTTAATGCATGGTATTGCATATTTAATCTAAAAGGAATTAGTGTGAGTATATTGAATGCAAAATACTGCACTCGTGATATATATATATATATATATATATATATATATATATATATATATATGTGTGTGTGTGTGTGTGTGTGTGTGGGTCTTCCGTGACCCAACAAAATTACATTTCAGCGAAACCTAATTAGGCGACCCCTTTTTCCTGAAACTGCATTTTTTTTTTGAAAATACAGTTTCGCGAAAAATCAACTAAATGAAAAAAAAACACACAAAAAACAGCGCAAGACTAACCACGTGTATGCATGGGGGCAAGCCACCCTACACCCCTCACACTCCTGCTACTTATATATATTCTCACTCCTAGATTGCACCTCAGTGGGGAAAAGGGAATATTCCCTTATCCCTGCTATGCCATGATCTAAGCAACAAGCTCAATTGCTGTTCAGTATGCTGATTTTTTGAGAAACTACATTTTCGTAAAAATGCAGTTTCAGGAAAAAGGGGTCGTCTAATTATGTTTCGCTGAAACATAATTTCATTGGGTTGAGGTATATATATATATATATATATATATATATATATATATATATATATATATATATATATATATATATATGTATAGGAACACTATGAAAGCCCAAAACCGCACAATACCATGCCCACAATACCAATGGCCAGAAGAACGAAACTTCAGAATCCCGATGGCGAATAAAGGAGATTGCAGTATAGTGTGTAAATGTAAGTTTTGGGATTTTATTTTGTTGTTTTGTTGTTTTCAGTATTCTGTAGTTTCCTTCTTCTGGGCGTCAGTATTTTCAGTGTCAGTATTGTGCAGTTTCGGGATTTAGTAGTGAATATATATATATATATATATGTGTGTATGTATTTATGTATGTATTTATACACAAACTTTATATATGTATGTGTGTGTGTGTGTGTGTGTGTGTGTGTGTGTGTGTGTGTGTGTGTGTGTGTGTGTGTGTGTGTGTGTGTGTGTGTATACACACACACACACACACACACACACATAGATATGGATAGATAGATAGATAGATAGATAGATAGATAGATAGATAGATAGATAGATAGATAGATAGATAGATTAGGTTCATATGTTCTTAGGTTGGTACTAGGCTATCGGCCCTAGGGCATATACAAGCCTAGCCATGACAATTCCCTGGCTATTTCTTCCCACACTATTTACTTCCCTGGAACCCTGTCTAACAGGGTGACTGACGTGATCCCTGGGGTGAATTTCCTTTCTCCCATCCAGTCATCAAGATTCCTTTTGAAGAGGGCCAAAGTGGTGCTCTGCTTGACATGTATGGTCAGTCTATTCCAGAGTCTGGGTAGTCTCTGTGTCAGGAACCTATCCCTCCAGCATGGTTTGTTTATTGTTATGACAAGGTTTAGATCACTGGAACATGTGGCTCTGAGGGATTGGGATTTCTTTAAGTGTAGCATGTCCAACAGCTCTGGGTTTGACATGGCCTTGTATGTTAAGCAGAGATCGCCTCAGAGTAGATGATATGCGACAGAGTATAGCTGGAGTTTTTTAAGGCGGTCAGCATAGGGCATCTGCTTTAGGCCTGTGGTTCTTTTAGTGAGGTATTTCTGTGGCCTTTCCAGTTGTTGCAGATGTCTTGAGAGGTACATACCAAATGTGGCATTATATTCTATAATGGGTCTAATGAGGGATGAGTATAGTGGGACAATGACCTCCTTTTTTCTGGATGAAAAGGCCTTAGTGATGAGGTGTGCCACATAGAATGATTTCCTGACTGTTGTGGTGATGTGGTTAATGAAGATGAGACCACTGTCCACCTGTGTCCCTAAGTCTCTTATCACACTTTCGGTGTTTAGTGTACTGCCACCTATGTGATAATTCATGGGTACATGTTTTTTCCCAAAGGGGATAACTATACATTTCTTGGCATTGAGCTTGAGCCCATGCCTCTGGCACCAAGCATCTGTTTCTGTAAGGTCCTTTTGTAGAGTATTGACATCATTTGGGTATTCAATAATGGCTCCCAGCTTGCAGTCATCTGCGAACTTTGTTAGCCAGAGTCCCTTAGTGTTGGCCTGTACCTCAGAGAAGTAGATGCCAAACAAGAGAGGTCCCAGGACTGAACCCTGAGGTACTCCACTTGTCACTTGTCTGGATCTGGATTTGGAATCAACTACTTTTACAGTGTGGGTTCTGTCAGTAAGCCAGTTGGCAACCCATCGAGTGACATAGGGATTAATGCCCAACTTAGTAAGTTTATCTATGATTCCAGAGTTGGGGATGGTGTCAAAGGCCTTGGCAAGGTCCAGATAGGCTGTGTGGACTGCCTTACCCTTGTCCACAGCTCTGGAGACTGATTCGAAGAAGTCAGTCAGGTTCAGGAGACAAGATCGGCCCTTTACGAACCCAAACTGGGTGGGGTCAAGTGTTTTAATGTTGCCAATGTCTTGGTTTATAAGTTCCATGATAATATGTTCCATGGTCTTGCAGATCAGGCTCGTCAGACTGATGGGGCAGTAGTTCCCGGGATCTAAGGTGGATCCCCCCTTGTGGAGTGGGATAACTGTAGCTGTGCACCACTCAGTGGGCATGAAGCCTGAGGTGAGGGTGTGATTAAACATGACACTTAGGTGAGGTGCCGGTTCATTTTGTAGTTCATGTAGTACACAGCCCGGGATGTCATCTGGTCCCATGGATGCTGTATTCTTAGCTTTGGAGAGGACATTTTTTACCTGTGTGGCCATTATTACTGGAATTTGCAATCTTCTGGTATTGAGATGGGCCATTTAGGGGGTGAGAGGGTGGTGGCACTGAATCGATCTGCCAGTATATTGGCAATATCCTTGGGATCAGTATATTTAATGCCATTCTGTTGTAGCTCAGAGCAGATCTGAGCATTGTCATTTAGATTCTTGACATAGTTGTAGAATGCCTTACTGTTGTCTTTGGAATCTTTGGCAATTTTATTTTCGTAACTAGCTTTGGAGGATTTTATGAGGGATCTCAGCTTCTTACTGAGGCTGGTAAGGGAGTTTTTTGCATCCTGGGATTTTCCTCTTTTCTGCAACAGTTTCTTCCTTTTGTTGTAAAGTTTGTTTATGGCAGGGGACCACCAGATTGGCTTCCTTTTTTTGGAAGAGAGCATCTTGGTTCTATTTGGGATGGCATGATTCATACATGAGTGGATGTGCTTGTACAGTGTCTTTGTGTAGGACTCAGCAGTCGAACTTTCAGTTCCCATCTGCATGGGTGTCATGAAGTTTGTAACTTCTGACTTGAGTAGCATGAAGTTGGCTTTGGAAAAGTTTTTTATGGAGGTTTCCTTACTGGGGGTGGGGGTGGGATGCGGATGTTAAGGGTGATTAGCTTATGGTCTGACCTGACCAACGAGGGGATGACCATAGGTTTGGAGCATCGACTTCCCATGTTGGTAATGACCAGGTCTAGGATATTGGAGCCCCTGTTGGGACTATGGATTAGCTGATCCAGGGCATTGGAATTTATGAATTCCAAGAACTGTTGGGCAAAGGTGTTGGTACATGAGTAGTTTTCCCAGTTAATGGCAGAGTAGTTGAAATCACCCAGTATTAGGGTATTTGGTTATATATTAATATTTTCCAGTATGTTTAGAAATGTGTAGTGAGAATCTTGGGGCATGGCTGGGGATCTGTGGTAAGCTACAATTTGGATTGTAGTCTTACCTAGTGTTAGTTGCATCTGGAGAATTTCAGATGCATTGTGTTGGGCAACTAACCTGGTGGTGTGAATATCCTTGGTAAAGATGGACAGTCCTCCACATTTAGTGTTTTGATCCTGGTTTGGTGGCAGAAAAGTGTGGTAAGAGATGTAGCCTGGTATTGCAGGGTTGCTGTCTGGAGCCTTGAACCAGGTCTCAGTTACTGTACAGATATCGATGTTCTCCATTTTTAGGAGTGCCTCGAGAGAGTGCATTTTGTGGTTTAGACTTCTAGCATTGAGTAGCATTACCTTCAGATTGTGCATGCTTGTACCTGTTACAGTGGTGGTTTTGTCCTTTGAACTTTGCCTAAGAAAGGCACTATAGGGGTGGCAAGAGTCTTTGCCAGTAACCTGAATCCCGGGGCAACAGGTGCGGACCATCTCTGGTAAAGCATCGTGGTCTGTTGATCATGTTGTCCCAGGCAGACAGATACTGGATCCCCTTTGAATGACACCAGAAGCTTAACCAATTGTTGAAGTCAACCATTTTATCCTTATATTGTGGTATCATTCTGGACGAAGGCAGGATGCTACTCAGGGCTAGGCTCTTCCATGTCTCTTTTCATGTAGTCCAGGGAGGTACATCTCAAGTCATTCACTCCAACATGGACAATGACAGAGTCATATTTGTACTTGTAGAGTGATTTGAGTGCATGAGTTATGTGGCGGATCTTGGCACCTGACAGGCAGCTTACTGTAATATTCTCCTTGTTCAGCCTGGTGAGTGGGACATCAGTGTGCCTGACTATAGAGTCACCTATGACTAAAGTGTTAGGTACATTGTCTTGCCTTAGGGGCTGTTGCTGGGTGGCACATTGGTGTTGTGAGCTATGAGATACTTTGGTTGTCATTGGTGTTTGTTTGCGTTTCAGCTTCGGAGATCCTTGTTGCTTGTGCAGTTGTGCAGGTTACAGTTAAGGGACTCCGCATATGTGGATTTAGTGTTGCTATGTGTGGGTGTTGGTGTGAGTTTAGAAGGGCTATGTGTTGCTTGAGATGTAGTGCTGGTGTTAATCTTCTTCTTTGACTGTCTAACACAATCTTGGGTGGAGAGAGCTTTGCTTCCAGTTTGGCTATGTAAGTGCATCTCTCACAGGTTGTAGTGTTAGGTGGTAGGAGGAGAGGGTTGTCTGTGTACAAGATAGGTAGATAGACAGATAGATACTGCTTGCAACAGTTTAGACCACACATGAAGCACTACAGCACTCAGGTCTGACCACACATGCAGCACCATCTTTCTAAAGCCAGTATTCCATTAAAAAAAATCTGAATCGGCTCCTCTAGCCCCCCAACTCTTTGCCACCAAGGTAGTTGGCCTTCTCACCCTGCACTAGCTATATTACTGCCTACATTTGTTCCTTTGGGGTCCAGCTGCATCTATGCAGCTGTTTACATGCTGATTTAGTGTGGTGGTATGCATTTTTGCTTATTCAGTTATGTTAACTGGGTTTGTTGGGGATTTGAAGCTTGCTAATGTATCATGTAGGAAAACAAGGATATTTCTCAAGGTACAGTTAGTGGAAGGGATCTCTGATTTCAGTTTTATTTTGAAGCAGACTGATTTATGGTCAAACCTAATAAGTGATGAAGATACGCAAGGGATGGTGCAAGATGCTCTCACATTTGTAAGGACAAGATCCAAGATTATTAACCCCCCTGGTGAATACTCTGAGTAATTGTTCCAGGGCATTTATATTGACATGGTCCAGGAATTTGCTTGTGCACTAGTGGTGGTGTAGTTTTCACAGTCTGTAGTTGGCTAGTTTAGATCACCTAAGAAAATGATATTTCATTTAATACTGAGGGATTCTAGTTCCTGTATATATGCATTTTGGCTTTATTTTGTCATAGAGATAATTATATAGCTAGCTAATATATGTTATCAGACCTTTATGATGGTTATTTGGACATGAAGAAGCTCTAATGCATCAGGCTGCTTTACCAGCTTGCTGAAAGTCTCTTCTGGATGCAGACTGATACACCTCCACCTATTTTCCCCTACTGTGCAGTAACTGATCTAAAGGTGTGGAAGGAGTTATGACCCTACACAGATGGAGTGCTCATCTCTGTTTAAGCCATGTGTCAGTCACTACAGAAATGTCAATGTCTTTTGGGTTGATAAAGATTTGTAGGGAGTGAAGTTTCTTGTTCAGGTTCCTAGCTTTGATTAGTAATACTTTCATAATTTTCTTTGCTTGTTTCATTAGATTAGTAGGTTTATCAGGGTGACATTGCCTAAAAAAGTACTACAGGGTGGACAATATCTTTGGGACTAATCAAAACCCTAGAAGGAACAGATGCAAGCCATCCCTGGTGAAGCAGCCTGATCTGTCAATCATGTCCTTTCAGGTTCATAAGTTCATAGTATGATACCATGTTACTGGCCCAGATGCCCTTATAAGCCTAGCCAAGAATTTTGCCCATGTTCCCTCAAAGTCAGCACCTGTATCCTCCATCCAGGTTGACAATACTAGACTCATACCTGCCTTGGAAACAGTGTGGGAGCTCCATCATGTCTCTGTTCATATTATCAAGGGAGGTACCTCTCAAGTCATTGACATGAGCACCAACTGTGGCACAGCTATACTGGTACTTGTTCAAGGACTTGAGAGAATACATGATCAGATGGATCCTGGCACCAGACAAGCAACTAGCTGTCACTCTTTCCACACTCAGCCTCATTAGAGGCATATCTTTATGCCTTATAATGGAGTCACCTATAACAAGAATATTTGAGGCTCAGCATCTGTGACTTTGTGACTCCTTGTACTATGTGCTTGTGCTGTTTGAGAAAGTAGGCTTAATATGATGACTGTGCTTTGTGCCTATGTTGTGTTTTGGAGGGCTTACAGGTTTAGGCAAGTCAATCTTTAGAACTTCAATTTAACTTTCATATTTCTGGTACTTTATTTGGGACTTCTTTCACTCTGAGGGAAGCATCCTTAATATATGCAGGGGAAAGCTCTATAAAAGGTGGTATTTTTAACTTGCTAGTAGACAGGACATCTAAATTTATATTATTATAAAGTTTGTTAAATGTGTATCTATATTTACGTTCTCAAAATGTTAAGTATTTTCTTTGTATACCTTATTTTAAAGTTTTTTGGGGTGGAACACAACATTTATTCATGTAATTAAGTATGTCTTTATAGTAAATGACAGGTATTATAAACTTGACACCATATTTTAACATTCCTATATTAGCTTATGAATATTTATTACTTTGTTTTGTCACATAAAACTTCTAGAATAGTACACTAATTTTGTAGCCTTACATTTTCAGTTGTTATTTCTTTCAATTTCTCCCAGTTAATGACAGTTTAGACTTTCCATAAGTTATTCAATGTTTTTCTTTCCACTACAATGGGCTTGCATTGTTTGGGAGGCATGCGGTCCATAAGAACCCAGTTCATAAACTATACATTTGGTGGTATATGACCTACGTAAAAAGGATAGTAGTCATGCAATGTTGGTGTCCAAGTTCAGTGAGAGCACATCAGAATCAAAGATATAACTTTATTGCACAGAAGCTCTGTAATAATTAACATGAAAAGGAAATACTGTTTTCCAAACAACATGTAGGCTGAACTTTCTAAATCAGATATTTCGATAAAGTTGTCCAAAAGGCATCATTTGCTGTTTAAAATGAAAGGTTATTTATAGCTGAATAAAAAAATAAAATTCAGTCAGGCAACATGTGTTAGATTTGATAGACAGCCTTTAGATGTATTCAAAACATCCTGATAGCCACATTAACCGAGGAATTATAGTGTTGCATATACTGTGAATATAACAGAGCACTGTCTTCATACATTTAAGAAATTATTGTATTACAAACCCTTTTTTAGATAGGATTCATTCATGAATGATGTATGTGCTTTTATTACATTATTACATATATAGATCCAATCAAGATTTTGTTACTTTTATTTGCATGATTCTGAGACAGGTCTCTTGTGCTAATCTCTGTACCAGTACTACCTGACACCTTGCAGTTGTACCTGTGCTTGACATTCCACAGTGCACCATAATTATGACAAGGGAAGATTCATACATGTGTGATCTGACATTGCCATAGTAGGGTAGCGTCCACAATGCACCATAATTATGACAAGGGAAGATTCATATAAGCATGATCTGACATTGCCATGGTAGGGTAGTGTATGGCTTTAGCACAAGCTAATGGAGGGATCTGGTAGTATAGCTTTTCACATTAGCAAGAGTTAAGCTACATCACTGTTGAAGGCAGGTCTGGTGTATTTCTGGAAGTTGCCTTGTGTGCATTGTTTTGTGTGATGTCAAGCCAAATAAAGAGAATGCCATTGGTCATATATGTTGCGCTGATCAACACATCACCATTTCTGAGACACCTCATGCTTAATTGTAGAAATTGATGTCATATATCCACACTTGAATCTGGCAGGTCCCTTCCACTCCCATGTAGTGTAGTCTGTGAGTCAAATGCTCATGAATTGTGGACTATGCTGTGGATCCTCAGTCATACACCTACTACATACCTGGACACATCCAGGTACAAAGTGATGTATGCTGATATTCTGTTGTGCATGGGCAAATTTATGAATCTTGTGATGTTCTGATATGCAGTTTGGATGTGCACTAGACCTACATAATTGCATATAATGTTTATGAATCATGTTCTTTGTATTGTTTAGTTTAAATAAATAGGTGCATAGGTTCATAGTTAAGTACTAGGCTATCTGCCCTTGAGGGCCATTTTAAGCTAGACAATTTTCCTGTTTGTGCTCAAATTAACTTACTTCATTTGGTTACAAATTGGCCTTACCTATCCCATGGTCGATAATTATATATTACCCCTAATGAAAATAATTGGGATCATACTATAGATAATTTGAGGGGACCTATGCATGGGATAAAGCATTTAGGACCACCCTCTGTCCATTAGTAGTGCAGGGAGCAGTCCTGGGGTAACTTTTCTGTTTAAGAAAACCAAAATGCTGCAAGGAAATAGCAAATGAAACCACGATTGTTGAGAAAAACACCTTTATAAACAACAGCAAAGCTTTCGGGTCGATACCCTTCTTCAATACTAATACAAAAATTCAAAAACCAAATAGGTTTAAATAGGAATCAGGACTAATCACATGATGTGCAGCCCAAAAGTCATGTGACAACATATAAAATATAAAATACAAATAAAATACATGAAAAAAAAAAAAAAAATATATATATATATATATATTTATATATATATATATATATATATATATATATATATATATATATATAAATAACATTCAGGGCACTAATATATACATATATAACTAAAACATAGACGAATATACATAAATTTATCTTATTTAACAGCATAGGTTTAAATTCTGCTATTACACTGAAACCTGTTCTTGTTAAATTGCAACGAACTAAGCTATGCTGTTAAATAAGATAAATTTATGTATATTCGTCCATTTTTTAGTTATATATGTATATATTAGTGCCCTGAATGTTAGGTTTTTGTATATATATATATATATATATATATATATATATATATATATATATATATATAATATAATATATATATATTTTTTTTCATGTATTTTATTTGTATTTTATATTTTATATGTTGTCACATGACTTTTGAGCTGCACGTCATGTGATTAGTCCTGATTCCTATTTAAACCTATTTGGTTTTTGAATTTTTGTATTAGTATTGAAGAAGGGTATCGACCCGAAAGCTTTGCTGTTGTTTATAAAGGTGTTTTTCTCAACAATAGTGGTTTCATTTGCTATTTCCTTGCAGCATTTTGGTTTTCGTGTTTGCGTACTTTGCTGCTCTGTTGGGAACATTTTGAGAGTCTTTCTTGCAGCCCATTTATCTATATGGAAGCTACAAAAGCTACAAATTCACTTAGGTCTCTATTAGCTAATGAGACCAATCCACTATTGCATTTTGTTTCTGTATCATGTATGGACAATGTAAATGTTAGTCCTTTGACAACAGAGACTACAGTGGATTTTAATAAGAAACTACAATTACTTGAGAGAAAGGTAGGTGCCTTTAAGCGCCTACAATGGCAGTGCTTTAGTTCCCTGGCTTATTTGGATAGAGGCATTGTCCCACGAGGCTTAAGAATTTTGAAAATGCCCTCATATGGGAACGCCTATCCTGACTTACTAAAGTGTTGCCAGCAACTAAATATTAAACTGAGCCTTGACTATATGGCTCTTATGAATGACTTTTTTTCTGTTAGTGAAAAGGAGTTGAAAGATGAAATCATGGTTATGGAAAGTGATATTATGGCTATGCCTTGCTTTACTAACATGCTCAATATCTATCAGTAGATGCTTGATAGACTACAGGCTCTTGATGATCGGTTGGAAGCTACCAAGAAGCGTAAGCTCATGCATGACATAACTGATTTTCAAAGAGGTCATATATTTTCTTGGCCGAAAACTGATTTCTCTGTTCATAACAGTAATAAGTCCCATGTTCAGAAAACTTCCTTAGACACACTGGATGTTTTCCCTGAGTCTGCGTCTGCCAATTTACCTATTCAGGAACTGGCACTTACTAACTCTTTGAATCCTTTGGCTGAAACCACGCTTACTTCTGTGACGTTGAGGACAGATGATGTGAGTTTGGATTCGCACAACAATGAAGAAGGAAAATGAAATGGAGGTACTAATGGATATACTAACAGTGCCAAGAAAACTCACCAACTGACTTTAAATCTTTTTCAAAAATGGTTTCAATTAGACCAACCTGAGAAAGTACAAGAGCGGTCGACTTCGAGGGGCAGGTCTTTGACAAGGCAAACCATGGCTCCAATTAAACATAAGAACGACAGCCCTTTAGGGAAAGGCAAAATGATCCGAAGATAATCAAAGGTACTTTAAACTTGTCAAGCTTTATTTTAGAAGCCTCTCATTATTCCTTATTACAAAAGGGGCTTAACTTTATTCCGATGACCAGTGACAATTTAGTTGCTGCCTTGACTGATCTTAAACAGTTTGTCAGGAATGTGAATTTAAAAGTTTTATTTAATAATTCTTTACCTATTCAAACATGTTGTAAATGGTGCAGCACATTTATACCTGTTAGTATACCTGTATTAACTGCTTATCATGATCTATGTGAAATGGAATTAAGGCATTTATATTCTGATTCTATGAATTCAAGAAGTTATAATTTACCATATGATGAGCATATAGCGTTGAAAGTACTACAGGCTGATAACAGCATAGTTATTAAGCAAGCGGATGAAGGGGGTGTGGTGGTCCTTATGGATCGAGACAAATATTTGTTATCTATGACTACCCTCCTTGAGGACGGTTATGCATTTAAATGTATCACATCTGCTGATGTTAAGGGATGTATAAGTTGTCACATGACTTTTGGGCTGCATGTCATGTAATTAGTCCTGATTCCTATTTAAACCTATTTGTTTTTTGAATTTTTGTATTAGTATTGAAGAAGGGTATCGACCCGAAAGCTTTGCTGTTGTTTATAAAGGTGTTTTTCTCAACAATTGTGGTTTCAGTACCTTTTCTGTTTCCCATCTTTAGATCCAACTTGAACTTGAATATGGACAGGGATAAACTTTGTTTTATGTGTATGAGGAGTCTGTCATGGAGCAATGGTATCTTCTGTGAGATATATTCGTCCCTCCAAACTATTCTGTTGATGTTGCAGAGGAGGTTTTCTATTCCTAGATCACATATTTCTGATAACATTTGACTTGCTAATGTGCAGTAAATGCATCAGTACTAGATTAGAGAATGCCTTGGATGCTTTGGATGCCAGACACAGGTCATCCCTTAGCAGTCTGTATATATTATGTATTCTGTATATGTATATATATATTTTGTATATGTATGTAAATAATCAGTAGAACAGTTCACCAACCCATTGAACAAATAAATAAATATGTAAAATAAAATTCATAGGTATTCTAGGAAGATAACCAATATGTGTTATATTGGCAGCCTGTAATAGATTCAGCATGCCACCATACTTTTAAATGTTCTCAATTTTGGCATGTTTTCTATTTTATAAGGAAATGGCATTTAAATGCAGTGCTGAGTTACTTAACTTTAGAAAATACCCATTATTTAAAGCATCCTAGCCAATACTTTTAGTTTTCAAGCTTAGTATATTATCATGTAAAATATACTTATTCTTTCAGCACCACTTTTTTTTTCTTTCTTCATTATATTTTGTTTTATTAACCTAGTAAGAAAAACTAAGCATCTGTTACTTTTTTCAGTGGGCACCTAGGGAAAAAAAAATTCTGGAGAGACTATTATAGAGTGTTAGCATATCATATACTAGAACACACGCTGAGACAGATTGCACTTTAATCAGTAAGTAATCAACATAAACCACAAAACATTCCCAGTTTAACTTACCCAGGGATTCAGAACCCTTGTGGTCAAGATTACCTCTGTCTTTCCTCTATTTACTGTGCATGTATGATGAGGCGTGATGCTCACTGACAATGAATGCAGCCAGACACGTGTGCATAATTAGCAGCACATTAAAAACAGTGGCTGTGGCTGCAACAAGGACTGTAGAATGAGTGTACAGGACTATGGTGAGGCTGCAAGGAAAAATGAGCAGCAGTGCTCAGGAGTTGACCATGAGCCCCAGTGGTGTTCAGAGGGACCTTGTGCACACAGGTCTGGCAAGAGAAAGAAGGTATATGGCAGCCTTCTAGTGTCATGTGGCATGTATAAGAATTTACTTTTTTGATGTAATGATACATATGAAGAGGACATAACTTGTGGATAATACTAAGAGAAGTACGCTTAAGCTGGGAGGGTACAGGGCGTAGTAGGTCAACAGAAGTAAACATAACGTAGGCCAAACTGCATATGGAGGTTATGACACAATCAGGGATACAGAAGACAATAACAAAGGTTCATAGGTTCATAGGTTCATAGGTTGGTACTAGGCTATAAGCCCTAGGGCCTATACAAGCCTAGCCATAACAATTCCCTGGCTATTTCTTCCCACATTATTTACTTTCCTGGACTGTCTAGCAGGGCGACTGAAGTGATCCCTGGGGTGAATTTCCTTTCTCCCATCCAAACGTCAAGGTTCCTCTTGAAGAGGTCCAAAGAGGCACTATGCTTGACATGTATGGGCAATCTATTCCAGAGTCTGGGGAGTCTCTGGGTCAGGAACCTATCCCTCCAGCATGTTTTGTTTATTGTGATGACAAGGTTTAGATCCCTGGAGCGTGTAGCTCTGAGGGATTGGGATTTCTTTAAGTGTAGCATGTCCAACAGCTCTGGGTTTGACATGGCCTTGTATGTTAAGCAGAGATTGCCTCTGAGTAGACGATATGTGACAGAGTATAGCTGAAGTTTTTTAAGGTGGTCAGCGTAGGGCATCTGCTTTAGGCCTGTGATTCTTTTAGTGAGGTATTTCTGAGGCCTTTCCAGTTGTTGCAGATGTCTTGAGAGGTACATACCAAATGGGGCGTTGTATTCTATAATGGGTCTAATGAGGGATGAGTACAGTGGGACAATGACCTCCTTTTTTCTGGATGAAAAGCCCTTCGTGATGAGGTGTGCCACATAGAAGGATTTCCTGACTGTTGTGGCGATGTGGTTATCGAAGGTGAGACCACTGTCCACCTGTGTCCCTAAGTCTCTTATCACACTTTCTGTGTTTAGTGTACTGCCACCTATATGGTAATTCATGGATACATGTTTTTTCCCAAAGGGGATAACAATACATTTCTTGGCATTGAGCTTGAGCACATGGCTCTGGCACCAAGCATCTGTTTCTGTAAGGCCCTTTTGTAGAGTATCCACATCATTTGGGGATTCAATAATGGCTCCCAGTTTGCAGTCATCAGCAAACTTTGTTAGCCAGAGTCCCTTAGTGTTGACCTGTACTTCAGAGAAGTAGATGCCAAACAAGAGCGGCCCCAGGGGCTTAAAACGCACAGGTAGAGATGTCAACTTACTGAGGATAAAAAAGTAAAACAGCACATAATGTCTGGATTAAAGAAAAGTACCACTATACCAACAAAAAACAAAAAAATGTGTCTTCTGTGCCTGTGTTAAAGCAATGGTTTACTGTTATTTCAAGGATCTGTGTTATTGCAGAGATCATAGAACAGCAATTAACAACATGACTGTGACTGATATTGTGTCTTTAAAAATGTGTTTCTCTAAATGTAAAGCATTTCAACTGGGGAAAAAGGGAAGTAATGTAAGTATTTAAAATGCAAAAATCACAAGTAGCTTTTTTTAAAGAAACTCAGTTATGCCTAGATGATCATCATCTTCTTTCGGCTGTTCCCGTTAGGGGTCACCACAGCAGATCACCTGTTTCCATTTCTTCCTGTCCTCTGCATCTTGCTCTGTCACACCAACACCTGCATGTCCTCTCTCACCACATCCATAAACCTTATCCTAGGCCTTCCTCTTTTCCTGTTACCTGGTAGCTTCATCCTTAGCATCTTTTTCCCAATATACTCAGCATCCCTCCTCAGCACATGTCCAAACCAACGTAATCGTGCCTCTCTGGCTTTGTCTCCAAACCTTCCAACCTGGGCCGACCCTCTAATATACTTATTCCTAATCCTGTCCACCCTCGTCACACCCAGTGCAAATCTTAACATTTTTAATTCTGCCACATCCAGCTCAGACTCCTGCCTTTTTGTCAATGCCACTGTCTCCAACCCATATAACATAGCTGGTCTCACTACCCTCTTGTAGACATTCCCTTTCACTCTTACAGGTACTCATCTGTCACAAATCACTCCTGACACTCTTCTCCACCCACTCCATCCTGCCTGTACTCCCTTCTTCACCTCTCTTCCACACTCACCGTTACTCTGAACTATTGACCCCAAGTATTTAAACTCATCCACCTTCGCCACCTCTTCTCCTTGCATCCTCACCATTCCTCTATCCTCCCTCTCATTCACACACACATATTCTGTCTTAGTCCTGCTGACCTTCATACTTCTCTCTAGAGCATATCTCCATCTCTCCAGGGTCTCCTCCACCTGTTCCCTGCTCTCACTACAGATCACAGTGTCATCTGCAAACATCATAGTCCACGGGGACTATGCAACTACTTCCGACATTCTCTGTACTTCTCCATCAACACACTCATAGCAAAGATCATACCTGTAGTGCTCTTTCCTGGCATGAAACCATACTGCTGATCACTAATCATCACGTATCTTCTTAACCTTGCTTCCACTACTCTTTCCCATAACTTCATGCTGTGACTGATCAATTTTATCCCTCTGTAGTTACTACAGCTCTGCACATCACCCTTATTCTTAAAAATCGGTACCAAAACACTTTTTCTCCATTCCTCAGGCATCCTCTCACTTTCCAAGATTTTATTAAACAATCTGGTTAAAAACTCCACTGCCATTTCACCTAAACACCTCCATGCTTCCATAGGTATGTCATCTGGGCCAACAGCCTTTCCATTCTTCATTCTCTTCATAGCTATCCTTACTTCCTCCTTGCTAATCCATTGTACTTCATGATTTACTATCCCTACATCATCCAACCTTCTCTCCCTCTCATTCTCTTCATTCATCAACCCCTCAAAGTACTCTTTCCATCTCCACAACACACTCTCCTCACTTGTGAGTATGTTTCCCTCATTATCCTTTATCACCTTTACCTGCTGCACATCTTTCCTAGCTCGGTCCCTCTGTCTAGCCAATTGGTACATGTCCTTTTCTCCCTCCTTAGTGTCCAAACTTTCATACAACTCTTCATATGCCTTATCCTTAGCCTTTGCCACCTCACTCTTTGCCATGCATCTCATCTTCTTATACTCCTGTCTACTTTCTTCATATCTCTGACAATCCCACTTCTTCTTTGCCAACCTCTTTCTCTGTATACTCTCCTGTACTTCCTCATTCCACCACCATGTCTCCTTGTCATCCTTCCTCTGTCCAGATGTGATACCAAGCACCTTTCTAGCTGTTTCCCTTACTAGCTCTGCTGTAGTTACCCAGCTATTTGGTAACTCTTCACTGCCACACAGTGCCTGCCTTAACTCGTCCCTGAACTCCACCTCACAATTACCCTTTTTCAATTTCCACCACTTGATCCTTGGTGCTGCCCTTACACTCCTCCTCCTCCTCTTCTTGATAACCAATGTCATCCTACCAACCACTATCCTATGCTGCCTAACGACACTTTCTCCAGTCACCACTTTACAGTCTCCAATCTCCTTCAAACTGGCCCTCCTACATAAGATATAATCAACCTGTGTACATCTTCCTCCAGTCTCATACATCACCCTATGCTCCTCCCTCTTGTTAAAATACGTATTCACCACAGCCATGTCCATCCTTTTCGCAAAATCCACTACCATCTGACCTTCTGCATTCCTTTCCTTAACACCATATCTACCCATCACTTCCTCATCCCCTCAGTTCCCTTCACCAACATGCCCATTGAAATCTGCTCCAATCACCACTCTCTCTCACCCTTGGGTACAGTCATCACCACTTCATCCAATTCACTCCAAAATTTTTCTTTCTCATCCATTGCACACCCAACATGTGGAGCATATGCACTAACAACATTCGTCATTACACCATCAATTCCCAGCTTCATAAACATCACTCTATCCGACACTCTTTTCACCTCCAAAACACTCTAGATGATACTAGATTAAAAATAAAATAATATATTGTACTGGCAAGATCTAGCTTTAAAGAAAATAGAAGGAGAACAGTAGTCTTATAGAGAAACGTTATTATAATGCCTGGAGTTACTGACTTGTACAGTGATGGCAAAGGAATTATGTAAATAGTCTTTGAATAAAAACAAGGAATCAGCCTTAGCAAATATGTACTGGATTCTGAAACATGGAGCTAAATTCTCTACACAGGGGTCTATTTTAACTTCAGATATGAAGGGAATTATAATAATGGCAGGGACATTAACTGTACAGTTAAAGAAAATTCACAAACCCAGAATATCTGCTTCAGGTTAGGCTTTAAGAAACTTTATTGACTTAATGTTATAAAATTATTAACTGTTCTGGATCATTTTCTTTAATTTACACTCTTACAGATTTGTTGTACAATAAAAAAATTGATAAGGTATACATTTCAAATATATATTTTTTTAAGATAGAGAGGTAAGTGTGATAACGTCCAGTATCACATGACAATGCAGTTGCACAGTAATGATAAATTTTAAAAGTGTGGTTTCATTTAATAAACTGCCAGCTTATACAAGAGAATAAATACAGTTTAACTAGTGGTTTGTAAAAGAAATGTAACAGTTCTTAGAATTTATTAATAATGGAGAAAATTTCTAATGTGATTCTGTTGGACTCGGTGAACGCATATGTACTTGACAAAGCCTCAACTTGGTATTGCAATAAAATAACATAATTGAATAAATGTTTATTGGAACTGTAAGAAAGGCTAGATAAAATAAAGTTAAAATACAACAAGGAAAATAAAGTGTATTGCTAGAATGAAGGCAGAGTTTCATAAAGTTCATACATTATAACTCTTCCACTAGTGAAACAATCAAGTTCTATTCTTATTCTCCAACTACTAGAGGCTTAATAGATTAGCTCTTAGATTCAAATAATAGCAAGAGCTAATAAAAAACAAACTGTGTTTCTATCGCTGGTAGCAGTAGGAACTGTAAGGATCTTAAAGAAATTCTAGACTGTTTAAAAAAATATATATATGAGAAAAATGACAAAAACAGGAGTGTAGAAAATGAAATAAATAGGAATATACAAAACATATTGTTAGAACAAATAGAAAAAACATGAGAAATGAGTATCTATATCAAAAATAAAGAAGCAAATTAAAAAGTTGAATGAAAACAAATTTCCAGGCAATGATGGCATTATTCTTGAATTATATAAATTACATTTATTACCTCAAAACATTATTTCTCTTTTACAGAACGTGTTCATAAATGTTAAACTACATTTACCATAACACAATCATTGAAATATACAATGAATGAAATGCAGAAAGCCTAACATGAAGAGAGTGCCTGTTTTATAACTCACATTAAACATTTGTATTTTCTCAGCTGCATAAATTAGCTCAGCCAGCCATGTTAAAGAACACTGCCAGAAGTTCATGTTCACCCATTACTTTTAATAGGTGAGATTGCATTAAAGGTAAGTGCCAGGGAGTTTTGTGGACATGTAGTGGCAGGTTTGTGTGTGTGTGTGTGTGTGTGTGTGTGTGTGTGTGTGTGTGTGTGTGTGTGTGTGTGTGTGTGTGTGTGTGTGTGTGTGTGTGTGCAGTTGCATATATAAGTGTCTGCAGAGGAATGATTGGTTTCAGGTGACATATATATGTGAGTGTGAGTATGTATGCGTGTGTGTGTGTGTGTGTGTGTGTGTGTGTGTGTGTGTGTGTGTGTGTGTGTGTGTGTGTGTGTGTGTGTGTGTGTGTGTGTGTGTGTGTGTGTGTGTGTGCATGCATGTGTGTATGTGTGTATTGTATATGTATGTGTGCGTGTATATAGTCAGTAATGAGGTATTTCATCATTGCAGCTAACATTTCTCTGAATTACATTTTCCTCAACCATGGAAACAGTCCCTTCTATCAACAGCTCTTACTGCTCACTTTGGGGTTCTTTCTGAATTCAACATGATAAATACCCATCTCTGTCCTCTACTTATAGATTTATATCATTAATGGTTATTGATTACAAAATGTTTATGTCAGTCCTAGCTTAGAGAGTAAAACATATTATGTACTTTAATAGATGAAGCTCAAACTGACTTTATCTTAAATAGACAACATCAAAAGAATAATTACTTTAATTTACTATGCTAATAATAAATGAGAAAAATCTCTAATTAGTCTGGCTCTAGATAAAGCCTTTCATTGCATAAATTGGTCTTATTTCAGGAAATATTGGAAAGATATAGATTTCTTAGACATATTTTATATCTCTCACTAATTCTCTTTATTAAATTCCCCTATATTAATTGAGATCTTTCATTTGTGAGTCAATGAAGATAAGCAGAGGCATGAAACAAGGCTGCCCCATGTTTCTGTTATTATTTGCTTTGGCTATTGAGCATTTAGCCAATTAAACTGAACTTAAAATGCTATAGAAGGAATTAAAGTAAATGATTTATGTAATTTCAAAATGCGGATAGTTGCCAAAGACATATAGGTAATTTTGATTATTCACTGATGCATACACAAAGTTCATTAAAATATTCATTAAAATATTTCCAACTTATGGCAGGTCTGAAATTTAGTCATTATAAAATTAACACAGTATTAATTAACAAAAACGTTGAATTATTTAATGAAAACTAATGGTGAATTTAAATGGGACAGTAAGAGTTTAAATACTTTGGGATTACTATTGCATGTGATTACCAAGAACCAGAAATGATAAATTAAAAAACAAAAGATTTTAGACAATATTAAATGATAACAAATAAATGGGTTATGTTATTCCTTTCTATGGAAGATAAGCTACTTATCGACCCTAGGATTCTTAATAATGGCTAAGGCTCTTGCCACTCCTATAGTGCCTTTTTTAGGCAGGGATCAAATGACAAATTCACCACCATAACAGGAACAGGCAAGCAAAAACTGAGGGTAATGCTACTCAATGCTAGAAGTCTAAATCTCAAAATGCACTCACTTGAGGCACTCCTTAAAATGGAAAACATCGATGTCTGTGCAGTGACTGAGACCTGGTTCAAGGCTTCAGAGAGCCCCCCTGCACTGCCAGGCTCATACCACACTTTTCGGTCATGTAACCTGGACTGAAACACCAAAGGTGGAGGTCTGTCCATATTCATTAAGGATATCCAAACCTCCAGCAAGTTGCTCAGCATAATGCATCCGAGGTTATCCACGTGCAACTAACTCTGGGCAAAACTGCAATCCAAATTGTAGCTTTCTACAGATCCCCCACCATGCCCCAGGATTCCAACTCCTCTTTTCTTGATATACTGGAAAATATTAGGGTTCAACCAAACACCCTAATAATGGGTGATTTCAACTACCCCACCATTAACTGGGAAAACTACTCATGTACCAACTCCTTCACTCAACGTTTTCTGGAATTTATAAATTCCAATGCCCTGGATCAACTTATCCACACACCCCTACCAGGGGCAACAATATCCTAGACCTAGTCATTACCAACATGAGTGACTGGTGTTCCACACCTGATGTCAACTCCTCGTTGGTCTGATCCAACCATTAGCTAATCACCCCAGATATCCACATCCCGCCCCCACCCTCCTTTAAGGAAACCACGGTAATAAATTTCTCCAAAGCCAACTTCATGCTTCTTAAGACAGAAGTGGTGAACTTAATGACATCCATGCAGTTGGACAATACAGTTACAACTGTTGAATCCTACACAAATGTACTCTATAAGCACTTACATGAGTGCATGGATCGTGCTATCCCAAACAGAACCAAGATGCTATTCCAAAAAAAAAGGAAGCCAATCTGGTGGTCTCCTGCCATAAACAAACTGTACAACAGAAGGACGAAACTGTTGCAAAAGAGAGTAATATCCCATGAATGGAGGAGTACCCTGGTCAGCCTCAGTAAGAAGCTGAGATGCCTTATAAGATCCTCCAAAGCTAGCTACGAAAACAAAATCGCCACTGATTCTAAGGATAACCACAAAGCATTCTATAGCTATGTCAAGAATCTCAATGGCAAAACACAGATCTGCTCTGAGTTACAGCACAATGGCATGAAAATTACAGAACCAAATGATATTGCCAACATCCTGGCAGATAGGTTCAGTGCTAACTTTACCCCCCTCTCACCCCCTAAAGGGCCCATATCTATATAGGAAGAATGCAGAGTCCTTCTAATCACAACTACGCAGGTAAAAACTGGACTCTCTAAAGCCAAAAACACCGTATCCATAGGACTGGACAACATCCCAGGCTGCATTTTACACGAACTTCAGAACTAACTGGCTCCCCACCTAAGCACCATGTTCAATCATAGCCTCACATCAGACTTTGTGCCCACTGAATGGTGCACAGCAACAGTTATCCCACTCCACAAAGGGGGAGCCACCACTGACCCCAGGAACTATCGCCCTATAAGCCTGGCGAGCCTGGTCTGCAAGGCCATGGAATGTATCATCATGGAACTCATAAACAAAGACATTGGCAACCTCCAAACTCTGGACCCCACCCAGTTCGGGTTTGTGAAAGGCAGATCATGCCTCCTGAACCTGATTGACTTCTTTGAGGCAGTCACCAAAGCCCTAGACGAGGGTAAGGTGGTTCACACAGCCTATCTTGAACTTGCCAAGGCTTTCAACACCATCCCCCATTCTGGAATTATAGCTAAACTCACTAAACTAGGTATAAATCCCTACATCATAAGATGGGTTGCCAACTAGCTCACTGACAGAACCCACACTGTAAAAGTTGCAGACTCCAAATCTGACTTCAAACCAGTGTCAAGTGGAGTACCACAGGGTTCAGTCCTAGGACCGCTCCTGTTTGATATCTACTTCTCTGAAGTACAAGCTAACACAGAAGGCCTCTGGCTAATGAAGTTTGCAGTTGACTGCAAACTAGGAGCTATAGTCGAGTCCCCAAATGATGTGGACATCCTAGAGAAGAGCCTCACTGAGACAGATGCCTAGTGTCAGAGCCATGGCCTCAAGCTCAATGCCAAAAAGTGCACTGTCATCCCCTTTGGTAAAAACTCTGTACTTATGAACTACCACATAGGCAGCAGTCTACTTAACACGAATGTGTGATAAGAGACCTTGGGACCCAGGTGGACAGTAGTCTCTCCTTTGATAATCACATTGCCACAGTAGTCAGGAAGTCCTTCTACATGGCACACCTCATCACAAAAGGGTTCTCATCCAGGAAATAAAGTGGTCATTGTTCCCCTCTGCTTGACACTAATTAGACCCATTATAGAGTACAATGCCCCTTTTGGAATGTACCTCACAAGACATCTGCAGCAGCTGGAAAGGCCACAGAAGTACCTCACAAAGAGAATTACTGGCCTCAAACAGATGCCCTACACTGACCGTCTCAAATAACTCCAGCTTTACTCCATAGCATATCGCCTACTCCGAGGTCATCTCTGCCTAACATAAAGCTATGTCAAACCCAGAGCTGTTGGATATGCTACACCTAAAGAAATCACAACCCCTCTGAACTACACACTCTAGGGACCTAAACCTTGTCACCACAATAAACAGGACATGCTGGAGGGATAGAGTCCTGTCCCAGAGACTTCCCATACCCTGGAACAAGCTACCCATCTATGTCAAGCAAAGTTCTTCATTAGCACATTTCAAGAAAAATCTTGATGAGTAGATGGGAAATAGGAAATTCATCCCCGGGATCACTTCCATGGCTCTGCTCGACAGTGGCACAGGAAAATAACTTTCTTGGGTGGTGTAAGCCAGGGAACCTTGTTGGTTACACTTACTTAGGCCCTTGGGCCAATAGCCTAGTACCTAGCTATGAACCTATGAACCTATGAACTTGTAATCAAATTTTTTAAAAGAAAAATCTTTCATATTATGGAAGAAACTTCTCTTGTTCATTCTAAAGAACAAGTCATTCTCTTATTAACATTTGTTTGGTATTCCAACAAACATAGAATAGTTTTAAGATACTGCTGTGTATCATAAAGTGATATCTGCTGATGAGATAAAAACAAGCAAAATAACTGCAGAATTTAAGTTCTCCATAAAACTGAAATTATTAATAAGGAAATATTAATCTCTGTTCTAGGGTTAATTTATACTGTTTGGTTGTTTAACAAATGTTAGTGATGTATACAGTAAGAATGTTGTCATGTCTACAAATTATTTGTTTTAATTTGCTAGTGTGTTGCTTCTCATATACACATTTCAATAAAAATATTAAAAAAATGCAAAAAAGAAATGTAAAGTCACATGTTATTGATTTGCAGATTATTCATGATTCTGGAAATTTTCTCTGTGCTTTTTCCTACATTATTTGTATATCCATATCTGTTGGCCATCCAGCATCTCAGCATTTTTATTCTCCTGTTATTAGGCAGTAACCAATATGATGGCATGAGCTAATTGGAGGATCTCAATCAGACAGTACTGGAGGTGATCTGTGCCCTTGACAGCATCAAAGCAATGAGGGAATTACTTGAAGCTTTAGACTTCCCCCTGCTCACTGACATAAGCGCCCATATCATTATATGGCTCACTAACACTCTCCTTATGTAAGAAAATGCTAATACACATATAGTGTGATGGCCTTACCTCTGACAGAAAACTGCAAATGCTGCAAACAAGCTAGAATCAAGTCTTCCCCTTTATTGTTGCAGTGGGCAGGAAACTCTGTCATTACCTTGCAAACAAGCTGGCTATCTGGGTTTCTGAATGCTCAGAGACTTATGCTTAACACAGTTCTGTGAAGAACCCTTGTCTTGGACTATTCCAAGTCCTTACTTTGACTCACTCTGTAAAACAGTGTTCCTGGCTTCTCCCACATATTCTGACTCTGCTGCAGTTTTACTTTCCATTCCACTTCTACAATCATCTTTATTTATTTATCTCTACTGACAGAGTTTTTTCCCCTGGGTCCATCTATCTGGAACTTAATCTCAAGTGCTGTTTGCCAGTTTCCTACCCTTCTTCAACTTAAAGTGCATCTTTTACAGCAGACTCACTGTAGAGGCACTGGATTTAAACTTAAATATGACACATTGATTATCTTTATACATGCAGGACAGCTTTCCTTATACTATAACGTGTCAGAAATAGTATAAAATATTGTTCCATAAACAGGTTTGCATGTTTTTATACTGATCTCAATCACTGCATATTACTGCTAGCAATAATGCAGAGATAGCAACAATATACAGGTCTCAGTCTTTGTATATTACCACTATTTGTGTATTACTGTATCTTATTGTTTTGTTTTGTTTCGTTTAGTTGTATATCACATTATCATATTGTTACTATACTTACCTTTCACTTCTCTGTCTACACTTTGACTGAAAAAGGGCTCAACCTGCAAATAAATACATAAAATATTTTTTCATCAACCTGAAGGCATAGTGTTCAATCAGCATTCAAGCTACATTTTCAACAGATGGCCAAATCATGTAAATTAAAGCAGCATTACTTGGCAGTGTTCAAGACTCATTCAGATGGGTAACCTCTTTTCTGAAGCACAGATTCATAAACACAGACATACCTAAAGGATATATAGTGAGTGAGTTTAATGACCCACTTGCAGGATGTTATGTAAATATTAACCATGAGTGAACAGCAAAAAAGATCCTACATTAACATGCTGATATTTTTTTCAGTAGAAATAGTTATCCCCTGAAGCTATGACTAATGACAGTAATATACCATCCCTTTATCACCTGCAGTGGAAATATGCATGTGCTGTGCAGGAAAGTGAATTCATGCCTGGGTTATTAAAGTTAGATTTCAGCAGTTTGCACATGTATGGGGCTATTTTGCATGATAGAGGTGGGCAAATATCTAATATGATTACCTTGTGTACAGTCCTGATCAGTATGGCAACAGAAACATATAACAGCCTTCTGCTTGGGACGTATTCGATGAAGTCTAATAAAATTAACAGTTGTAATGGGATTGCCTAACAGCAATATGTATATAAATGAGGAGCAGCATCCATGCACAGAATGCAGACATTCAAGGTATGTCCACGTTCAACTGATAAGCCAACAGCTGGTGCAGATGCATATGCAATAACACTACATGTGCTAGTAGTGGAGCATGCTCTTTTGTCTTTTCTTAAAAGACATTTATCTAGTGTCTATTGAATTGAATTGGAAGGTGCTGGGGTGTAGCCCCCCATCTACGTAGTTTTTATATTTATGAATCTCATTTCACTGAAAGCTAACAATATAAAACTAAAAGTAGGTGGGGGAACTGCGCCCTCCCACCCCAATGTGGGGGCTGTGCCCCCCCAACTATGTATACTAACTCCAGGATCACACTACAGTGGGGAAAAGGGCATATACATTTTATTTGCCCAACAGTACTTACATTCAATGAAATGTGATTCAGTGAAATGAGTTTTCAATGATTTGAACTTTCACAGATTTTTTGAGGGTGAATTGAAATTCAGTGAATGAGTTTTTAGTGAACCAAAGTAGACCCATAGATGTATATATATATTTTTTTTTTGACTGGTGTCAGCTGTTACCATATAATTTGGAAAAGAGTACATAGTAGTTAAATCTGTGACAGTCTTTTCCAAGAGTGCTTGTATGTTTGACTATCAAATATTTAAGAATGAGTGTGTTAAATACCTAGAACTGGGACACAGTGTTCTGCAGTGGTTAGTATGAGGACTCACTTGGGCACTTGGATTGAAGCATATAATTCATTCCCAGGTTTGGAGCCTGTTCTCAGTGTACCCTTAGGGGAAATTGTGTGTTCTATCCCTGCTTTCAGTGACACTTCCTTAACAGAGACAGTGGTGGGGATTGAGGCTTCTTAGTTACTGCCCTGTGTTTAAGCGGGGGGGGGGGGGTCGTCATGTCACATTACTTGCTGCCAGCAATGTGGGAATTTATTTGAGCTTTAGTAGTCTGTAGGTAGTTGTCACTAAGGTGTGCAGCCTCGACAGCCACAAGCTAAACATACAGAGTTTGATTTTGCAACAGTTCTACTTATTTTTTAGTCAGTTTAGTCAGGGACAGCAGGCAAAGATGTCAGCAGAGGATTATAGCAAGCTGACCCAGAACCAGATGGCCAAGGTGTGTGAAGCCAAAGGACTGGTGCATGCCAAACCGACTAAGGATGATCTCAGCCTTAGTTGCAGCCACAGAGCAGACCAGCAGCTTGAGGATATCCAGTTTGGTGCTTGGGATAAGCAGCCTTCCAAGACAAGACAGTGTATCTTTTCTTCACAAGACTTAGAAATTCCTTTGGAGTTAAGGAGACAAGAACTGGAAGCTGAGGAGAGAGAGAAGCAGCATCAGTCTGAGCTGGAAACCAGATATTTAGAGGCTGAGGAAAAGGAGAGGGAGAGGGAGAAGGAGAAGCAGCATCAGCATGAACTGGAAACCAGATATTTAGAGGCTGAGGAAAGGGAGAGGGAGAAGGAGAAGCAGCGTCAGCATGAACTGGAAACCAGATATTTAGAGGCTGAGGAAAGGGAAAGGGAGAAGGAGAAGCAGTGTCAGCATGAACTGGAAACCAGATATTTAGAGGCTGAGGAAAGGGAAATGGAGAAGGAGAAGCAGCATCAGTTTGAACTGGAAACTAGATATTTAGAGGCTGAGGAAAGGGGGGTGGAGAAGGAGAAGCAGTGTCAGCATGAACTGGAAACCAAGCATTTGGAAACTGAAGAGAAGCAATGTCAGCATGAACTGGAAGCTAAACATTTGGAGACTGAAGAGAAACAGCATCACTATGATCTGTGACATTTGGAGATGGAAGCTGAAGAAAATGAGAGGCAGAGACAGCATGAAAAGGTTGACATAGTCATGGAGGTAATGAGGAGGGGATTGACTGCACCCCAGAAACCATAACGATCAGTAAACTTTTTCCTCAGAACAGGTAGGGAGATGACTTTGATAGTTTTATTTATATATTTGGGAGGGTATGTAAACAGTATAATGTTGACCAAAGGTTATGGGTATGGTTCCTGACTCCCTTACTCCATGGTAGAGCTGTTAATGCAATTGCTAAACTGTCTGATATTAATTGTTTGAATTATGATTGTGTAAAACAATGTTTACTTGATTGCTTTAACTCCCAAAATATACTGAAAAAGGTTTTGTGAACATAGACACAAGGCAGATGAAAGTGTATGTGATTACATTGCTGATTTGAGTACTTTCTTTCACAGGTGGTTGAGTGGGTGTCAGGTCACCACTTTTGAAGGACTGCCAGACCTTTTGGTGAGGGAATAAGCTCTCAGCACAACATAAGGATCTGGTTGGTAGACCGAGAGTACAACTCTGAAAATGAGTTGGGGAGAAAAGGGGACTGATACTTGGAAAGTAGGACACCACTGCATAAGAAAGGAATACCCAGTGCTAAACATGGACATAAGGGAACCCATGGGGGGGAGACTAAACCACTCCAACAGAGGTCACTACTAACAGAGGAAGCCAATAGTTGAAGCACATGGTCAGGATCAGGGATTAGATGTTTTAAATGTAATCAGAGGGGCCATGTACCATACAAATGTCCACTGAATCAAGGCGAGAAACAAAAGGTGAGGGAGCCAGCAAGTGGGAATGACAGAATGCAAGTAATACATTGTCTGGAAACAACAGAGATGTCAAATTATCACCAAAATTTGTATCCTATCTTTGTGGCTGGAAGACAGACCACTGCTAAGAGAGACACAGCTTCGGATATAACCATTGTGAGGCCTGCAGTAGTTAAGGAGAAGCAGTAGCTGCTTGAGCAGTCCACACCTAGAGCTCTAGGATGGACCCCATTCCAAATACCATTGGCTAGGGTTCACCTTGACTGGGAGGGTGGAAAAGGGAACAAGCAAGTAGGTAGGTTTAAGGATATCCCTGCAGATGTCCTAATCAGGAATTATTTTGATAGTGTAATACTTGCAGTGACATGCAGTCAAGCTTTGATACAGGCATGTAGGTTTGGTAGCCTGGGGGATACCCAGACAGATCCTAAACCTGAAGCTGGGGCTGGTGATTTGGTTACTTCAGGGAGGGAGCCACCTTTTAGCACTGAGCCTGAAGCTAAACCACAGCTGCTGGTAGGTACTGGTGTTCCCAAGAACATGGTGACTGGAAGGATTGAGGTGAGTGGTGGTATCCAGGCTGACAGTGAGGCCCCACTAACAGAGAATACTGGGCTTCCTGTGGAAGGGGAGCTGGGCAGGGTCACAAAATTAGAGTTGAGACAGGCTCAAATTATGAACCCTACATTACGAGGCTTAAGAAATGTAGCTAAGGAGGCATCTGATGCTCAAGGAAGAGGGTAGTCTGTATACTGGAACAAAGGGTTACTGTACAGAGAGTGGACCCTTGAGGGAGGGTTAGAGGGTGAGATAATATGCACTTGGTAGTGCCCAGAGCATACAATCTGGTGCTTCTAGCCATAGCCCATGACATTCCTTTAGCAGGTCACATGGACATAAAGTGTACCAGGAGACGCATTATGCAAAACATTTATTGGCCTGGGACTGCAAAGGATGTAAAGGGGTACTGCAGCACCTGTGAACAATGCCAAAAGGTAGGTAAGGCAGGTGACAAGGTCAAGCCTCCATTGATGCCTTTGCCTGTGACTGAAGAGCCATTTCAGAGGGTAGCCATGGATAATGTAGGGCCTTTGTGTACAACAAGTTCTATAGGAAAGAATTATATCCTGGTGCTGGTGGATTATGCTATCGGATGCCCTGAGGCAGTGGTTCTGTCCTCCAGTGAGGCAGAAAAAGTGGCAAGTGCCCTGTTAGAAATTTTCAGCAGGGTAGATTTTCTGAGGGAGATATTGACTGACCAAGATCACAGATGCCAACTTTATGTCAGACCTGCTGGCTTGTCTGTGGAAGCATTGTGAAGTGAAGCATCTAAAAACACCCCCCTACCATCCCCAAACCAATGGTCTCATGGAGATGTTAAACTCTACATTAAAGACTAAGCTACTGGCATTTGTGGACAAGTTTAAAAGGGAGTGGGACGAATATTTTCCCCATGTATTGTTTGCCTACAGAGAGGTACCTCAGGATTCGACAGGCTTCTCATCCTTTGAGTTGCTGTATGGGCATAGGTTGAGAGAGTCTTTAGATCTGATTTGTGATGAGTGAGAGGGTAAGTGTGAATCTCACAAGTAGTCTGTTGTGGTGTATGTCCTAAACTTCAGGACGAGGCTTGGGGAACTCATGTGCTTGGCCCAGGAGAACATATCAGTAGCTCAACAGCAGAAACAGGTTTGGTATAAGAGGAATGCTCAAGCCAGAGAGTATACTGTGGGGCAACAGCTTATGCTGTTCATTCCTGTCAGAAACAATAAGCTGCAGGCAGCTTGGGAGGGACCCTTTGAAGTGGTAAGAAAAGCTGGTGGTGTTATCTACATGGTAAACTTAGTAGACAAGAGGCAGAGACATAAGTTGTTGGGGCTAAGTATCTGACCTCTATTGATGTGACCAAGAGATACTGGCAGGTGCCCTTGACTCCCATTGCTAGAGAGAGGTCAGTTTTCATAACACCTTTTGAATTACATGAGTTTACAAGGATGCCCTTTGGGAAGAAGAATGCTCCAGCGACCTTCCAGAGGTTAGTAGATCATATTTTAGTAGGAACAGGAGAGTATGCTCTCAAGTATTTGGACAATATTGCCATTTGTAGTCATTCCTAGCAAGAACACCTTCAACATGTCAGGGAAGGCTTAGGTAGATTAAAAAGGGAAGGGTTGACTATTAAGCCTAGTAGTTGTCAGGTGCAGAGGCATGGCAGAGGTCTCCTATCTAGGACATAGAGTAGGGAGTAGTAAGATTAGTCCAGATCCTGCCAAAGTAAAATCTATTCAAGCATGGCTTGTTCCTGTTGCCAAAAAGCAGGTGAGAGCTTTCCTAAGGACAGCAGGTACTATGGGAAATTTGTGCCCAGCTATGGTGCAGTGGCTGCACCTCTTGCTTACCTGACAGGGAGAGGCAGACCAGATAGAGTAGGGTGGATCACAGATTGTGAGAAGATATTCCAGAAGCTTGAAGAAGCTTGAAGAAGGAGGACCCCCACTGCATTAGCTAGTCTAGATTTCAGCAATGCCAATATAGAAGGATTCTCAAGGTTGGTTTAGACATTTTCAGTCAGCCCCATTTTTCTCAAGCGACAATTTTCCAGGGTCACTTGAACATCTTGCTTGAGTCTTTAAATGGGGGAGAAATGCAAGGATATCAGATATTGTTGTCTGTGTTAGCATGTCTGGCTGCAGGTTTGTAAATAATTGTAAATAATTGTAAACTACCTTGTGTTATATATGCCAGCATGACTAGCTATAATTTTGTAAATGTTTATTTTTTCTGATTGTTTCTTTGCAAGATGTTTATATCAAACAGTGTTCTTCCAACTGACCAGATGTGCATGTCTTTTAAAAAGAATATTGAATGCAGGTTGTGCCAGTCAGCTGACTTGAGTGATGTCATCGTGTGAAAGAGCTCAGGAGTGGCCTTAGGTCAACTAGTGCCCTAGGCAAAAGGGCTCCACAGTGCCCCCCACCACATTACCCAGTGCCCCCATCCTAGTCTACCTACACCAAATAAATACTGGGAAAGTGTCCCTGCTAGAGTGGTGCCCTAGGCGGCTGCCTAGTTAGCCTATGCCTAAGGCCGGCTATGACAGAGCTGAAAGGAATGAAATCTCCAAAGCAGCTATATTTGTTTACTTTTCAAAAGTCTGAAATGAGAGAGTAGAATTATCATAACAGCTTTCTGTGACTTTAAAAGATTATGCTATAGAAAGCAGGTTCTGCGTCAGTTGAGTTCAGTGTAGCTCAGTTGCACCAGTTGTAGTAGTCAGTGGTTGTTTTCCAGTTCAGTATTTATCACTCAGAGTTTTTCAGAGCTATTCAGGCAAAATAGGATTTGCCATTCCAGTCACTGAGGACCATACAACAGCCTGAAGAGTGGACATAGGTTCATAGGTTCATAGGTAGGTACTAGGCTATCAGCCCAAGGGCCTACATAAGCCTAGCCAACAAGGTTCCCTGGCTTATTCCACCCAAGAAAGTTATTTTCCTGTGCCACTGTTGAGCAGAGACATAGACGTGATCCCCGGGGTGTATTTCCTATTTCCCATCCACTCATCAAGATTTTTCTTAGTTTCATAGTTAGTACTAGGCTATCTGCCCTGGGGCATTTATAAGCCTAGCCATAGTGATGTGGCTTTTGCCACCCCATGTAATGGTACAAAAGTGTACAGAATAGATTTA
>NC_056745.1:1275746963-1275751963 GCF_019279795.1 Protopterus annectens
ATCCGCCCCTAACTGATGACACAAAATATATGCAATTACAACGGGCTGATAATATAAGGTATTATACAAAATGGGTTAATAAATACGGATTTGACGGTAAATTAAATAAAATTTCATTAGTTAAACTTTTAAAACAGCTTAAATCTGACGCAGAAGGTCAGGCAAAAAACAACAGCGATTAGGCATTCCTCAGGCACACAGGTGGATTGAGGAAGTAAACCGAAGGGAACAAAAAACTAAAAATGCTAAGATGTTATTTTTAGATAAAGAGGATAATAATACAGTAATAGCGACGGCCCCTCCTCCTCCGCCCCCTCCAATGCCTTTTTCAGGATATGAAGCAGGAGGACAAGCTGGTCCACCTCCACGTTATCCTGAAGTCACAAGAGCACTAAAACCATTTGTTAGAGATCCTATTGAAACTAGGTCCCGGACACGTAAAACACTTGGGGACACAGACTTATATCAAGTAGGGAGAAACACACTAGAAGAGAGTGAGGAAGAAATCTGTCCACTAATCGAGGTACCAAATCCTCAGGCAGGACAGGAAGGGCAGGTCCCAACTCTTCTAGTATATAGACCGTGGACACCGGAAGATATTCGAAAAGCTACAGAGGGAATCCCTCATCCAAAAGTTAATTACACAAAGTTTTTACAAGATTTACAAGGTATGAGACTAAGTTACCACTTGAATGGGGAAGAAGTAGAAAAAGTAGTTAAGACAAATTGTGGGTCCAGATTAGCACATGATTTGTGGCACCTGGAATCCTCGTAATGCAGAGCTTAAACCACTCCCACATAATGACGCAGAACTAGACAACAGAGTGAGAGGTCTTACAGACCGAATTTCTGAAAAATGGAAACCTAGAGCAGATTGGACTTGCATTAATCAATGCATACAACAGGAGAATGAAACTGTAGATGGGTACTATGGTAGATTATTGGAATGTTTCAATAACCATAGTGGTATGGCTATTCCTGAAAATCAGACACATGATACCTCGTATGAACAGCAACTGAAAAATGCGTTTTTGAAAGGTTGCATTGCACCTATCAGTAGCTTCATTACAAAGCATATGATAGATCATCGAACAAGTAGGCTACAAGCCTAACTTGAATATGCTAGACATGCTGAAAGGCACTTTAATAGTAAAAAGAAAAAGAAGACACAAGTCTTCACAGCTGAAGACGGAGCTGAGGTCTTTGTAGTACAGTCAGGTAAAAAGGGTAAGAAAAATACCCAGGGAAATAGACAATCTGACAAAAGGTCAGAAGATTTTGAAGAGAGAAAAAAGAAAGGTGAGTGCTTTAAGTGCGGAAAGAAAGGACATTTAGCAAGGGATTGCAGGCTAAATAAAAAGGTGGCTACAGAAAATAAAGGTGATGAGGACTGACTATATGATAGTGATGAAAGTCAGAAATCATCAGGAAAGGCAAACAAACAAAGGACAAATGTAAATGTAGTGGAAGGAACAGAGGAAGTGCAAGCAGATGTAGAGGATGAAGAAAGTGAAATTCTAGATTTGGCATTACTGAGCTTGGAGGTCTACCTAGCAGACACAAAACCGGAAGTTACACTTCTAGTGGAAGGAAGGGAAGTAAAATTCTTGTGTGACTCAGGAGCGTCACGAACTTTGATACACCCCTCAAAGTTACCAGAATATTCTGAATCACCTGATTATATATTAGTGAAAGCAGCAAATGGACAGCTATATAGAGAGCCACTTTCCCATGATATAGCAATAAGTGACCCAGTTTCAGGTATGACTCAGAAAAGTAAAATTGTAGTTTCTGCAAAATGTCCAGTAAACTTACTGGGAAGAGATCTTATGCAGATATTTGGCATAGCGGTAGTTCCCACTATGCAGGGTATGGAGGCACAAAGACAAATGGATACTTTTGTGGTGCGACCGGAGGGTGAAACTTTTTACTGGTACAGCCAGGACCTAGTTATGACTGGTCCAGGGGCAGTAACCGAGGAACTGATGAATATAGCCATCAGTAAGGCCCCCTCCCTTGACACTGACCAACAGCATTTGTTACATTGTACTCTATACTACTGTAGCATGCCAGGACCTGATAAAGAATATGAGCAAGAATTATTCAAAAATCCTGCTAACAGATTAATATTACGAACCTTGTATTGGGATACTGAGGGAAACAGTGTGGTAAGCTGTTCTTTACCTCAGGAATTCATGACACTGTACAAATCTAATAGACTACCACATGTCAGCTTGACAAAGAATAAGGATGTGAGATGGGCAGACTTAGGAGAAAAAGTAACAAGATGGGAAAAACAAACTGATTTAGAATTATCAGAGCAGGGAATACAAAAACAGAAATTGAATTGGCTAACACAGACACATCCAGCTGTACACTTACAAACTAGTGAAGACAGCTGATTAGCATTCTTATTAGAAGAAGAAGAAAAAGCCTTGTGTGACATACCAAACATTCTTTGGTCAACAGGTAAATCAGATGTAGGACTTATTCAAACAGCAGGACCAGTAACTATTACACCAAAATCAGCATTTAGACCACAGAAAAGACAATACCCCTTGAGGAAAGATGCAGAGCAATGAATCAAGCCTATAATAGCAGCATTATTCAAGGAAGGAGTACTGGTAGAATCTCTTGATTCACCATGTAACACCCCTCTATTTCCTGTTAAAAAAGCAAACGGGGAATGGCGGATGGTACAGGATTTACAAGCTGTAAACAATGCAATAATACCTAGAGCACCTACGGTGCCATCCCTCACACCTTGTTGAATGATTTGAAGCCACAACAAAAATATTTCACTGTGGTAGATATAAGTAATGCTTTCTTTTCAATACCTATACATCCTGATAGCCAGTATTGGTTTGCATTTACATTTCAGGGTAAGAGATATACCTATACTCGGCTACCGCAGGGATATTGTGAAAGTCCAGCTATATTTGCACAAGAAATGGCAAGCAACATGGCAGGGTTTACCCCACCAGGAGGTAGTCAGATTCTACTTTATGTAGATGACATCTTGCTAGCAGCCCCTACCCAGCATCAATGCAGGGAGGATACGATAGCATTATTGAAATTTTTAGCAGCACAAGGACACAAAGTAAACAAAAGTAAGTTACAACTTTGGAGAAAACAGGTTAGATACCTAGGATATGTAATATTCAATGAAGGAAGAATACTAGACAAAGACAGAAAAACAGCGATTTTACAGGCACCCAAACCAGCAACCAAGAAGGAAATGATGTCCTTCTTGGGAACGATTCATTTTTGTCGAAGCTGGATATCAAACTATGCTTTAGAATCTGCTCCACTGGCTGATTTAATATATAAAACACCAATGGCAGCACAAGATGTATTACAATGGACACCTGAAGCAGAAACAGCTTTCTGCAGACTAAAACAATTGATAGCTTCATCATTAGTTTTAGGACTTCCGAATTACCACAAAAGATTTTTTCAGACCGTAGATTGTAAACAGGGATACATGACGTCAGTTCTGATGCAACAGTATGGGGATAAGCAACGCCCCATAGCTTACTATTCATCACAGCTAGACCCAGTGGCACGATCATTGCCTCACTGTGTGCAAGCAGTAGTCGCAGCTGCAATGGCAGTACAGGCTTCAGCCTCAGTGGTATTATTCCACCCTCTCACACTGAGAGTGCCTCATGCAGTCGCGATAATTTTACTGCAAGAAAAAATAGCATATCTGTCTCCTGCTAGACATCTTTCATGTATGACCATACTGCTGAGCCAACCTCATATGGTAATTGAGCGTTGTACAACATTAAATCCATCAATGTTACTTCCAACTCCTGTGGATGGCACACCACACAGTTGCCTACAGGAAATTGAGCAAATAACTTTGCCCAGACAAGACCTCACTGATATGCCCTTGGATGATGCCGAGGTGACATTTTATGTGGACGGTTCATGCAGAAAGGGTCCTACAGGGAAAAATCTAGTAGGGTATGCAGTAGTCACAGATACAGAGATTTTAGAAGCCCAACCCTTACAGCATAACCTGTCTGCTCAAGCAGCAGAACTGATAGCCTTAACACGGGCTTGTACTCTAGTGAAAGATAAATGTGTGAACATATATACTGACAGTCAGTATGCCTTCTCTACAGTGCATGTTTTTACACAGCAATGGAAAAATAGGGGAATGATAACATCTACTAGCAAACCGATTAATCATGCGCAACTTATTTTGAACTTGTTAGATTCCATTCAGTTACCTACTAAAGTAGCTATTTGTAAATGTTTAGCTCATACAAAACAACAGGATGCAATTTCAAAAGGAAATGCAAAAGCTGATGCAGCTGCAAAGCAAGCAGCCTCAGACTCAGAAACTTTACTTTTAACCGAGGAATTACAACCCTCTGAGATTTTAGATCTGGAAATGTTAAAAACAATGCAGACACTAACTACGAGGGCAGAGAAACAGAAATGGGAGAAACGAGGTGCAATCCTCGAAAATGGACTGTATATCTCCAAAGAGAAAAAAACAATATTGCCGTCTAATATATTTAGATATGCAGCTTTGTTGAGCCATGGGCAGTGCCATGTCTCAACAGGGGGGATGGTACAGTTAGCAAATCGAATATTCCAAACATATGGATTCACAAACTTTACACAAAAATTTTGTGCAGCATGTCATATCTGTAACAAACATCATGCACAAGGAGCATTCAAACCCAAGCAAGGGAGTTTTCCTACACCACCATATCCGTTCCACACTATTTGTATGGATTTCATAGAATTGAATAAATGTGAAGGGAAAAAATACTGTTTAGTAATTATAGACATGTTTTCCAAATGGGTAGAAGCTTTTCCAACTAAAAATCCGGATGCAGCAACAGTGGCAAAGGCCCTAATTAAAGAAATAATTCCTAGATTTGGCATACCGGAAAGAATCTATAGTGACAATGGGACACATTTTGTTAATCAGACGATTCACCAACTCGGGAGATTCTTTGGGATCTCCTTGAAGAATCATT